>NC_053125.1:33876122-33913622 GCF_010015445.1 Perca fluviatilis
CGTCTTGTCCCCTCTGCTTCGGACGAAACGGATCGTTAAGCTCTGGCGAGAGACTTAACTGACAAACAACGCATAAAGTAAGGAGGCTTTTACACAGTTCTGGGCAGATATTAGAACTAGTGCGTTTTGGTTTGTTACTAATGAGCAAAGGGTTCGCTACCGCTGTTGCCATTAATGTGATCTGATTGTAATCATGTATGGGCCATATCTGGTTATTAATCTGTTCTGTGAATGTATAAATTGATCATTATACTCGTTGATTTATGTTGTGTTAAAGTAGCTGGGTTAAAACCGTAATTGCTATCTGCTACTCACTCCTTTCAGGAGTTTTAATTACTGTCCGCGAGATAATCGCGATTAATCAGCTTTTAAGCCACTGAGCTGGCCGTTATCGGTAACTGTTCCTTTTACTAACACACACACACACACACACACACACACACACACACACACACACACACACACACACACACACACACACGGACACAAGCTAGCATTAGCTCCCGAGCTAATGCTGCTAGCCTCACACGTGGAGTCGGCATCACCTTGTACAGAGCTAACACATGACCTAGCATACTAGGCTAAGCGTGCGCGTTGCCTGAACACCCTCGGCTTCTTCCGCCGCCCTCCCGTGCACGCAGAACCACTACCGCCCTCTTGAGGCTAAATAGTTTTGTGCAGCTCACAGGAGTAGCCATCTTTGGAGTTGTTTTGGTGTTTAGAACTACATTTTGACACCGCCCCTCCTCTTCCACACACACACACACACACCCACACACACACCACAGACGTGTCCATGACACATGCTGCTTTGTTTTTGCTTTGTTTTTGGTTGTGATATTATAAAAGGTATATGAGTTTATTATTGAAGGATTATTGTTTAGCTACTAATAATTGTGAAGATAATAAATCTTATTATGCTTAATTAGCAGTTGCTTGTGATTATTTGTGTACTTGTTGTAACAATTGCTGGTCGATCAGGTCCGTTGCTTGGATTCACCCCTTCCTTTATTTCCTTTTTAAGGGATTACCACAGAAATGAGACTGTTCCACAGTTTGATTATTGGTCCCTGACTAGCATGGTGGTGCCCCGTTTTGATTGTTTGTCGATTTGATAAAGTTATTAATAACCATATTCGTAACTTTATTAATATTGATAAAACATCTTTGATAATTTGCCAATGATCAAATCTGTACCCTACCAGAATCCTACACTATCTATCTATCTATCTATCTATCTATCTATCTATCTATCTATCTATCTATCTATCTATCTATCTATCTATCTATCTATCCTGTAGCTGTCCAGCTGTGCCCCACTCCTCACCCAATAAGCTAGATCAGCGATCTTCAACAGGCGATCGGCGACCCCTAGGGGGTCCTCAGAGTCATTGCAGGGGGGCCACCAAATTATTGTTTAATACCTTTTTGAAAGTTCCTTCTCCCAACATTAAAATACACTAACATGAATCCAACATATTATTGGAATATATAAATCAGCCTATTCATAAAAAACAGCTGATATATGATAACTGTAGCCACTATGGTAGCCATCACTATGGTAGCCATCACTATGGTAGCCATCACTATGGTAGCCATCCACAGATACAGTTAAGCTAAATAGAATAGGCTAAGAAGATTGAATTATTTGACAATAGTCATGGGAAACATGGCGGCAGCAGGTAGTAGTAGCAGCAGCTTGGCAGGCGCTGATTCTTCACCTGGGAAGCCGCCTGATACAAACACTGCCGTAACCATCTGGACATTGTGGCCATTGACAAAAGATATCAATGCTCGGGCCTTAAGTGTGCGAATTGTGTTGCTTTACCTGATGGCTCTCTCTACTACGCAAATGTATGGGAGCTGGGTAGCTGCTTGTGAACGCTCAAACTCACTTGGTGGCGTGCCAACGACGCGCTCGCTGCTCCCTTGGACTCGTGGAGCCAGTATATAATCTACTCTAACATGCTGGACGGTGGCGAGCCGTTTGCCAGGATGATCACCGCGGTCAGCTACGTAGCCGAGAGTGGGTCGTCGCGCAAAAGTTCAGCGAGGAAATGCGTAACGATTCTTTTATGCTACTGCTATGCGGGGATGTTCATGCAAATCCTGGCCCTATGGTCGTACAACATTCACCACAGCTGAATACATCCACGGCAACACCAGTGATCTCCATGCCACAAGTAACATCTTAACGCGCTGTGTCCAAAACTGCAGAACTCAGCTCGCTGCAGACTATTGTCACCTCCAAACAACGAAACACTAAACTTTTTCAAACAGTTAATCATGCATCGGTACTATGGAATCCTAGAACAAAACCGAAAGGAATATTTGGCGGACATATAAACATACGTAGTGTGATATCAAAAACGGAACAATTGGAACATTTACTTTTGGACTCAAATCTTGATTACCTGTGTCTTACAGAGACTTGGTTAACATCCACGACTCCTCTATCCGTGTTTACAATTCCTGGATATAATGTTTACAGACGGGACAGAGGGAAGGGGAAAGGAGGTGGAGTCTTAATCTACGTGAAAGACAGTATCGATAGTCATCAAATAGACATTCCAGTGCAAACCTTGGAATGTGTCGGTGTTACTATAACCCTTTCAGCACAAATGTCATTCATTTTACTTGCTGTATATCGACCACCAAATGCGACAAATGAATTTTATCTTGGCTTAGCTGAAATACTTAAAATATATGAAAGAAAAGAAACTCTGTTAATGGGTGATCTGAATATAAACTGGCTTGATAAATTAAGAAGGAAAAAACTTAAGGACATCACAAACTCGGTACAAATGACTCAAATGATAAACAAGCCAACTAGACTAACAAAAAAATCCCAAACTTTAATTGACCTCATATTTACAAATAAACCAGATAGGGTGACTAAAACATACAATTTAATAACAGGTCTGTCAGATCACAACCTCACTCTAGTTGCTAGAAAAATAAATAAATCCAGGTATAGGGACAAACGGCAAATGAAAAATAAAAATGAAATGTTCCATATTCCTAAAAGAAATTAAATTGCACTGATGAATGATTTAAATGAAATAGATTGGGAGTGTAAAGTTGACAGTAAAGGCTGTGAGTATACATGCAATAATATTACTTTAGCTTTACAGGAGACCGTTACCAAATATACAGAATTAAAGAGAAACAAAACTAATAAAAAGAAATTGCCATGGTTTGGTAGCTCTCTTTGGGATCTAATGAAGCAGAGAGACCTGGCACTAAAAACCTTTCTGAAATCAAAATTGACTACTGATCATTATGTATATAAAAGTCTAAGGAACAAGGTTACCACACAGCTTAGAAAAGCCAAGGCAAATTTTTATTTAAATCTGATTAAAGATGCAAAAGGAAATAGTAAACTCCTTTGGAAAGGTATGGATAAATTACTTGGAAAAGAAAAAAAACATTGTGATCGTGTGCAACTGAAAATAAATGGAGTTATTTTAAATGAGAATACAGAGATGGCAACGTTTTTAATTATTATTTTTTAGATTCTGTGCGGAAACGCTGGCAGACACGTTCCCGAAATCAATTTGTGAACATAGCCTTACTTGTGATGAGTCTCTCTTTAAATTACTTCATGTAGAAGATGTGACAGTTTTAAAAGTAATATCACACTTAAATAATAGTAAATCTAAGGATATTTTTGCCATTGATTCTGTGTTTTTAAAAGAGCACAAGGAAATTTTAACTCAAAAATTTAACTAAAGTCATAAATCAGTCTATAAATGAAAGTATTTTTCATACAGCTTTGAAAACAGCTATAGTAAAGCCTATACACAAGTCAGGAGACAAGCTCCAGGTCTCTAACTATAGACCTATAAGCATTCTTCCTACTATTTCCAAAGTCTTTGAAAAGGTGGTTGCAGCCCAGCTAGTGGAACATCTTGACTACAATGCTGCATTACATTCTCTCCAGTTTGGTTTCAGAAAACGATACTCAACGGAGACAGCATGTTGTTATTTAATAGAGGAAATAAAATCAAGTCTGGATAGCGGAGGAGTTGTAGGGGCGTTCTTTCTTGACTTGCGTAAGGCATTTGATACAGTAAACCATGAATTACTGATAGATAAATTAACAAATTTCTCTATTAGTATAAGTACAATTAATTGGATTCAATCTTTTCTCAGTGCAAGGCAGCAGTGTGTATCAATAAATAATGTATTATCTCCCTTACGAGCATGCACTATGGGTGTGCCGCAGGGCTCTATATTAGGGCCCTTGTTGTTTTCTCTTTATATTAATGATTTTCCGTCTGTGTGTAATAATGCCAAAATGATAATGTACGCTGATGATACAGTGGTGTATATTCATGGTAAAACTATTAAGGATGTTGCCCGAAAGTTAACTGAGGAAATGAAAAAGATTTCTATTTGGCTAAAAAACTCTTATTTAACTTTGAATGTTGACAAAACGGTCTCTATGTTTTTTACAAACCGCCGTAAGCTCTCGTCATGTAAAACTGATCCAAAAATCATAATTGAAGGTCAGGAAATATCAAGGGTTGACCAAATTAAATATTTAGGAGTAATTCTTGACCCAAATTTAAATTTCAAAAAACATATTAAAAAGACAACCAACACGTTGAAAATCAACATAGCACAGTTTAGATATATTAGGAACTCTTTGACCATAGATGCATCTAATTTATATCTAAATGCGATGATAATTCCGCACTTTCGTTTCTGCATGACGAGTTGGTCACAGGCATGTAAAACAGCATTAAGGCCCCTGGAAACATTGTACAAAAGTTCTCTTAAGGTTCATGACAAGAAATCTCGGCTATTTCACCACTGTCATATTCTTAAAAAACATAGTATATTAAGTTTTGAAAACATAATCATATATTCAAATATCTGTCTTTTGTTTAAGATAATAAATGGTATTGCAGCTCCTCCGGTTAAAAAGTATATCTTACTGAGCTCAGAAATTACAACTCGAGCGACTCGAGCGACTGCTCGGGGTGAGTGTAGGATTCCACAGTGTAAAACGGCATTTGGCAGCTCAGCTTTTTCAAGTGTGGCTATCAGACAGTGGAATAAGTTGCCAACAGAGCTGATAACGTCTGCAAATTTAAAAAAAATGTCATGTCGTGCCAAAAAATGGCTTCTTTTAAAACAAACATGCTCACATAATGTATAGTAATTGATGTGTATGTGGGAGTGTATTAGTAAATGAATGCTGAGGAATGAATGAAGGGTGGGATCATTTTAATGCTCATTTGAATGTTGGTTATAGGATAAATGTTTTTATTCAATTAAATTTGTTGAGATCAGCCTGCCCAGGGACTACAGGTGGAAACTAGCACATGTGCTACAACCTGGTATAATGCATTTCTCCTGTCTAAGGTTAATGTATATTGTACGTTGTCCCTGTTTAAATAAATAAATGAAATGAAATGAAAGGAGTCACTGTGCCTTCCACACGTATGTTTGACATTAAAATATGATGATATATGAATATGTAAATAGTAGCTTAGTATTGCAGGGCACCGTACTACACGTTATGGTAGGCCTAGTTTAATATGCAACTCAATAAAATATAAAAATATATGTAGTCGGGGGTCCGTGCTTGTGTCTCTTTCAGGTTAGGGGTCCTTGGCCTAAAACACGCTGAGGACCCCCCCGAAGTAGATGATACTGAGATTCTGATAACACCTGTTCATTACATGTTATTTTGTTCATTTTGAGGTGTTCTGTTTCAAAGGCCATATGTTTTCTGGTACCTAATATATTTCTGACCTGTGAATACACAATAAAAAAAAAAACTATTTCCTGAAAACGTCAACAGTGACACAAGAAGAGGAAGGAGGAGGGCTTTACTGCTGTGACTGGTTAGACATTAATGTGCGATATGTCTCTCACCACTCGAGGTTTCTTCCTAAAAGGGAATCCTTCCTCGCCACTGTTGCACTAAATCCTCTTGGGGGAATTACTAGAATTGTTGGGTCTTTGTAAATTATAGAGTGTGGTCTAGACCTACTCTATCTGTAAAGTGTCTCCAGATTACTCTTGTTATGATCGGATACTATAAATAAAATTGAATTGAATCTCATCTCATATGACCAACATTTCAAATGGAGGAATCATCTCTACAGCTGCTGCTGCGTAAGTTCAACTTAATGTTTCAGGGTTTGTCAGTTGAAATAACAGGAATTCATAATTGAATTTAGAATAATGCTATTAAAAACGCAAATATACACAACACAAGCAAATTAAGAAAACATCTTAATTAATTTGACATCACATGCGCAGCATTTATCAAACGTTCTGCAAATATTTGGTTGTGTTACAGCGCGTTTGTGTATTTGGTAGTGTTGTGTGTATTTATAGTGTTGTGTGTATTTGCAGCATGTTTGCTAAATGATACGCATGTGCTGTCAAATTAATGAAGATGTTTTCTTAATTTGCTTGTGTTGTGTATATTTGCGTGTGTTTCATTTAAGGTATTGTGGAGGATTTGCCCTCTGTACTTTTTGAAAAAATGCACATGCGCAACACTCTACCTGCTCCCGAGACGGAACGCCTATTAAACGTGTGCACGAGAGTGCACTGTTTACAAGTTGCTGTCGGCATGGCTCATACAAGCCTACTTTCCAAAAGAAGATTTGCACTTTTTCACAAAAAAACACGGACACGTTTATCTCGCTTTTTTCGTGATGGTCAGCACGTTTTTTAAACTAATGTCTTTCAATAGGAAACATCTTTGGTGATCACAGCACGATTCTTTCTGCCAGTCAGGCTGCAGCAGAGAAGCTGGATACAGCTTTGCTACCTATCAACATGTATTTAGATGTTACCACCTGGTACAATGCATCTCTCCTTGTTCTTATACAAGGTTCATGTTAACTTGTCCATTGTCCCTTTTTAAATCAAATCAAATACATGTCTTGCATTTTCGTCCCGAAAAGCGATTCCTAACTCTAACCCATCAATAGCATTCACACGCTACTATTGGCCAGGCGTCCATGCATACGCAAGGTAACGTAACCCCATTAGTACAGGTCCTATCACCTGACCAATCGGCTATCCTCACCTTAACCACTCGAGGTCACTGCCTAACACCAACCAATCAGGCTGCTTCGTAGGGCGGGCCTTTCCTAGAAGTTACATGGGATCCATAATAAAGCGTGATAACCAGCTCTAGTTAGCATAGTGGCTACGACTAGCAGTCTGCTGGCAGATCTGCTGCAGGATGTAAAATGTTCTTAAATAGCCCTACAGCCAGTAGATCTGACCTGGGATCAGTCCTCTCTTATTGATATTTGGTTACTGTCAATACATTGTTGTCTTTTTTAGCTAAATTCATCATAATGATGACATCAGTTGAATGGACAGTGTGAAAGAGAGAGGGGGAGAGAGAGAAAGAGAGAGACAGACAGAGAGAGAGATAGAGAAAGGGAAAGAGAGAGAGACAGAGAGAGACAGAGAGAGAGAGAAAAAGGGAAAGAGAGAGGGAGAGACAGAGAGAGAGAGAAGAGGACAGCCGAGAGAGACAGAAAGAGGGAGAGAGAAAGAAAGAGACAGAGAGAAAGACAGACAGCAAGAGAGACAGAGACAGAGAGACAGAGAGAACGGAAGAGAGAGAGACAGAGAAGAGAGAAAAAGAGAGACAGAGAGAGAGAGAGAGAGAGAGAGACAGACGGCGAGAGAGAGAGAGACAGAGAGAGAGAGAGAGTGAGAGAGAGGTGGATGTGCTCAGAGCAGATGAAGAGTTTGTACGGAGATATGTAAACCAGATTTATCTTCCATGTAAACATCATATCCAGAATATGATCAAAACAGGAAAAGCCCAATAGTCAGAATATTCATTACACACTTGATTCAAACATCATGTTAGCTCCGTCCATAGCAACCAGACATTCATCTCAGAGTCATAAAAATGATCATTCTGATTAGCTGTATGGATAGGCTGTTGTGAGTGAGGTTTTATTTTTGTCTGTGTTGATGTCTTGTTTCACATTAAAGCTCAAACTAACCTGATGTTGATTTCTCTTTAGTTCTGACTTCACTGCTGACCAGCCCAACTAACCAAGGTCAGTATAAACTCTGATAGACAAGACAATGTTTGAGGAGGGAAAGTTTATGAATACATTAAAGCACTAAATGCAGTTTTGATAGCCGCAGTGAGCACAGACTGGAGAGTAAAGATGAAACTGAAGATGAAATTTAAAAATAATTCAAAACAAGGGCCGATTCAAATGCTGCACCGGCTGCTAGAAAAAGAGGAAAAACTGATTATTTTGAAGGATGGGTAATAAGATGGTAATGTCAGGAGGATTATTGAGTATTAATAAAATCAGAAACTTAAAAAAGTAAGACACATGTAGGCAGATGTTATTCTGCTGTGTCTAATAGCAACTTTGAGAGTTCAATTTGAAAACATGCAGAAATGGACTTAATTACAGAGGAGAGGATTCAGCAGTGGACAGACAGAGAGAAAGCAGGAATATGAAGAATGTGGTCAAAATAAGCCTTAAAATGCAAATCATCTTCTATAACTGCATATTTCTGTCCTCCTCCCTCCAGCCTCTCTGACTGTGAGTCCCAGCAGCTCTCAGATGTTTGAAGGACAGCCTGTCTCTCTGAGCTGTGAGGAGGACGACAGCTCTGCTGGATGGACTCTGAGGAGGAACACAACCAGAGAAACCAGGACTCAGTGTGGAGATGGCTGGCGAAAACCTGCTGGTTCTTCCTGTAAAATCAGCTACATGTTCCCAGGGGACAGTGGAGTTTACTGGTGTGAGTCCAGAAAGGGATCAACCAGTAACAGCATCAACATCACTGTCACTGGTAAGATCAGACTGTGGAGTCAGTATTGATGAAGCTGTGTGTGAATGGATGACATGCTGTAGTTTGTCTCTGTGTTGAGGTGGACCAGTGATCCTGCAGAGTCCTGTCCTCCCTGTGATGGAGGGAGAAGACCTCACTCTGACCTGTAAAACAAAGAACTCCTCCAACCTCCCAGCTGGTTTCTATAAAGATGGCTCCTTCATCAGGACTGAGCCTGCAGGTCACATGACCATCCACCATGTTTCCAGGTCTGATGAAGGCCTCTACAAGTGTGTCATCAGCAGTGTTGGAGAGTCTCCACCCAGCTGGGTCTCTGTCACAGGTGAGGAGGTTAAAGGTCATCATTCATCTCAGGGTGCTTTCACACCTACAGTTCGGTAGACTCTGCGATTCAGGGACATCATTTTTTATTTGGTTCTGTTTATGTTCACACTACACTTTGTCATGTGTACCAAACCTCGTCTTTGAGATGATGATGCTGATGATGATGATGATGTGTGGTCATTGTAAGTTAAGGATGTTAAATTTGTCGTCATTGTAATCATTTATACATCTGTAAATTGTGCGCAAGGTGGAAACTGCAGGCTAGTTAATGCTTTGATTTAACACTTCCTGTGTGTGTCTGATTGCGTTCTCACATGAAGTGACCGAAATCTTGAGCAACAGAGACCTCCGTATTCAAGTGGAGTTGTGTTATTTGGTCTGCACCAGAGTTTGAATGAGCTTTCACACCGCCCCAAACCAACAGGCGTATCCAAGGAAACGCTCCAGTGTTGGTTACCACGGTGTGGAAGCAGCCTAACACACCGTCTGATATATTAGATATTTCTTCCTCTAACTAGACCAAGGGAATTCACTCAGTTACAAACATGATACACAACACTGAAGTTAGAAGTCTAAAGCTTCACATAAAAAAGGAGGATAAGTGAAATATCTGAACGTGTTCTATACTTACTTTGATTTCTATACTTTTAACCCTTGTGTTTCTTTTTACTTTTTCCAAAGTTTTAAATTGTTACATTTTTCTTCTACACATTTTCAGCGCTTATTTCTACGTCCCATATTTATAAAACAAAAATTGAAAACGGGTCAATTTGACCCGAAGTCAACACAAGGCAAACAGCAAATCGTTTTTTGTTAATTTTAGAGAAACCCCGACTAAAAGTCCTCCTACAACCTCCACCACCTCTGGCTTCACCACTTCTTCCCCTCCCCCCGGCTCCTCTCCTCCTCCCCCAGGCTCCTCTCCTCCTCCCCCAGGCTCCTCTCCTCCTCCCCCAGACTCCTCTCCTCCTCCCCTTGTGTTGTGGTCCATTGTCGGTGTCCCGGTTTTCCTGGTTATCCTGGTGAGACGATGCATCTGTAGCAAACCTAAAGGTTAGTCTCAATAAGACTCATATTGAACTGCAGTTCAAAATCTAAATTTACTGTTGAAATTTTCAATTTCAGAATTGGAGTGAAGTGTTTCAAGTCAAACGTCTCTTAGGATAATGATGAATCACTTTTCTGTTGTTGACCAATCATCCTCACCATGAGGGCCCTTTAGCATGCTCCGGAGCTTTTGATCGAATCACATAACCTTCCTCATGTTTCCATCTTTACGGATGTCTCTTTAATGGATAAACTGATTGAAATTGATGTTAACTTTGGTTCATTTCAGCTGCTCAAGCTGAGGCTGGAGATGATGACATCACATACAATGATGTCACAATATCGAGACGGAGCAGAGGTAAAGATGTTTTTATTGATTTTCAGAAGAAAACCGTGTGTGTTCTTGTTTTAATGTCCTGAGAGGACGTTTTGGGAAAAGAGCATTTTATAAAATAGGGATATTTTAACAGTCACACTGTAAGGTCTATTTTAGTAGATGATAGGGTGTGTTGTGCTTGTCATGAGAGTTTGGGTGTTTTGTACCCTGTGGTTAAACACCTCTAACAGCTCTGTGGTCGTCCAGTTTCCTGTTTCTCATACAAACCCTTCAGCTGAGTGTGGGTCTGTTCACGCTTCACTGCAGGACTTAGCACAGATCATGGAGATAACCGGCTCCATCTAGCCTAGCTTAGCACAGATCCTGGAGGTAACCGGCTCCATCTAGTCTACTGCTCCCAATAAGTGACAAAATAACGCCAACATTTTCCTATTTCCCTGTTGTGATTTGTAGAGTCACAGCGTGTACAAATAACAAGGTCACATGACGCAGACGCACAGCCATCTTCTAACCGTATACATACTGGGAACTTTATTCTCAGAAGGTGAAGCACTGCTACTGCTGCTACTTGGGCGGAGTGATTAACGCAACACCTGAAAAGCCCCGTTGTTACTCTCTGCTCATCACCACAGGGCTTTTCAGGTGCTGCGAGCAAATCACTCCGTGTTATGTTACTGCTGATGAAGAGCCAACATTTCCTGATTTTGCCATTTCATAATAAAAGCATTCAAATGAGAAAATAACGTGGGGGCTTTTATTGTGAAGAATGTATAGGAAATGAAACCATTTCACAGCTGATGATTTGAGTTTGCCAGCTTTCTCCGTAGCAAAAACAAGGCTGTGTAACTCTGACAATAGAAGACTAACAAATAACGAAAGGAGATGACATAATGGCAGGAAGGTCTGGAGTAATATCCTTCATTTTGGTGAATTCTGGGACATTTTACTAAAAATAACGTTACTGTATACTGGTGGCAGCCTTTTCCAATGAACAGCGCTGCAGAGAGCTCCCAAGGGCAGCGGCACAGTAACAAAAACACAGACACATCAATAACAGTATGATATTAACATCCAAAACACACGATTTAGTGGTTTCTGGCATGATAAATACGTTGGGTAGTTCTGCTCACAGTTGAGTAGGCGGCCCTAATGTGGCCCAGGACACATTTTCTGCTCTCATCGTGTAAAAACGGACACATGGTCAGGTGCCTTTGGCGTTGTTATTGACGCTAAAAGTCTCCTTTAGTGTCATATCTAAACACGCTTTATCTAAACGCGCTTGGTCGGGACTATTGGCGTCACTTTTGACGCAGTTAGGTTAACAAAAAGATGGTGGGTGGGCTTATAAAAGGTACGTTTCCATGACACGCAGGACATGAACGGGACAGTTGGGTTTATAAAAGAAGAACAGGACAGTTGGGTTTAGGTAAAGAAGAACAGGACAGTTGGGTTTAGGTAAAGAAGAACGGGACAGTTGGGTTTAGGTAAAGAAGAACAGGACGGTTGGGTTTAGATAAAGAAGAACGGGACAGTTGGGTTTAGGTAAAGAAGAACAGGACGGTTGGGTTTAGATAAAGAAGAACGGGACGGTTGGGTTTAGATAAAGAAGAACGGGACGGTTGGGTTTAGATAATGAAGAACGGGACAGTTGGGTTTAGGTAAAGAAGAACAGGACGGTTGGGTTTAGATAAAGAAGAACGGGACAGTTGGGTTTAGATAAAGAAGAACGGGACGGTTGGGTTTAGATAAAGAAGAATGGGACAGTTGGGTTTAGGTAAAGAAGAACGGAGTTGGGGTTTAGGTAAAAGGAACGGTAAACGGGACGGTTGGGTTTGCAAAAAAGAATGGAAAACGGATTGAACGTTTTAGATAAAGCATTTGGAACGGGCGGTTTGATTTACGATTTAGGAACGGGTTACGTTGGAGAAACGGGATGGTTGTTTCTCACCCTGCTTACGTATTACATATCACCAGACTGATTGACAACTAGGAGGACCAATTATTTTTTGATACCCGAAGAAAAAAAAAAATCCTACACAATAACTTTAATAACCAAGTGTTTGTTTGCACGACACCTGACATGTTGACATACGGAAACCATTTGTTCCTTCGCGGTCAACAATACCACTAAAAAAGAACGGCTCCATTACTGTGAAGTCCATTTCACATGAACTGCGTTCCCATTTAAGCCCTGACATCAGCAACAAGTGTTAAGAAGATAAGAAAACTGTGGCATTTTAAGTTGTACTTCCCCTTATGTAGACTTTGACACTTGTGTCTTAAAGCTATATCCTGATATTTGCTGCTAAAATGTATCAACTCTTAAGTCCTTTTCTATTACTATGGAAAATGTTTTATTGATTGTAGTAAAATTTAAATAAATAATGTCATTTCTTTTCCAGAGAGTTATTCAATTGCAATCTACTCCGGAGTGAGAACAGAAGACGTCAGTCACGGACAAACAGGGATCAAAGACAAGAAATCAACCAGGAAGAGACTATTTCGATTAGCAGATTAATCCTCATCTGGTGCTCTAGTGAGTATTAGTGAATGAACTACAGTGTGTGTTCATGGTGATGAAGAAACATGTCATCCACTGCAACAGGGACCATCTTTACATGCACAATATTTTGCCCTTAGGGCTAACCCTAACCCTGATATCATTTTAAAAGGCTAAGTGAGAAAACATTGGAGAACCCTTTTTCAATTATGTAATCACGTAATGTAATCTGAAAACTGCTGCACAGGTTAAAAAAAACACAATGCAACTGATCTCAGCTGGTAATCTGTCTATAATGGACATTTCTAAGTGACCTCAAACTTTTGATCGGTAGTGTAGGTCAGGAGGTCACAACAAAGAGGGAGACAACACCATGTTAAATGTTTAAACAGTACTTCATTAAATTAAATTCAACCAAATTAGACCAAAAACAATATCTAAATTGACTATATAACATTGTGTTAATGTTCATATTACTGTTTATTGTGTTATATTCGAATATTTGGACAAACTCTATGTTGAAGCTTTGGCAACATTGTAATTGAATCTTTAATGCCAATAAAGCCTCTTTGAATTGAATTGGATTGAGAGAGAGAAACATTTGACCAAATAACCAACATCAATAATATACTGATCCTGCTGGGAGAACAGCAGGAACACACACACACACACACACACACAGACACAGACACAGACACACACACACACACACACACACATACACAACTGTAATATTCTTGTTTTCATGTTGTTGCTGATATCCATCAGTTATATTCTTATTGTTATTTTATATTCTATTTTGTTGACATGATAGTTGCTTTTGCACAAATGTTAACCTAATGTTTTATGGTCTCCATCCTGCTGTACAACTGGATGTAAATGTGAAACATGTTTCCCTGTTTATGTGCTGTAGCAATACTGTGTGTCAATATGGTCATGCTAATAAAGCTTCTTTGAATTTGAGAGAGAGAGAGAGAGGGGGGGGAGGAGCGAGAGAGGGAGAGAGGGAGTGAAAAGGAGAGAAAAGAGAGGGAGACAGAGAGAAGGAAAAGAGAGAGGAGAGAGAGAAAAGAGAGGAGAGAGGGAGAAAAAGAGGGAGACAGGAGAGAAAAGAGAGGGAGACGGAGAGAGGGAGAGAGGAGAGAGGAGAGAGGAGAGAGAGGGAGAGAGAGAGGAGAGAACAGGGAGAGAGAGAGAGAGAAGGAGGAGAGAGAGAGAGAGAACAGGGAGAGAGAGAGAGAGAGAACAGGGAGAGAGAGAGAGAACAGGGAGAGAGAGAGAGAACAGGGGAGAGAGAGAGAGAAGAGAACAGGGGAGAGGGAGAGAGAGAGAGAGAACAGGGAGAGAGGGAGAGAGAGAGAGAGAGAGAAACAGGGAGAGAGAGAGAGAGAGAGAGAGAGAGAGAGAGAGAGAGAGAGAGAGAGAGAGAGAACAGGGGAGAGAGAGAGACAACAGGGGAGATAGAAACAGAGATACACTTCCTCCTCTTCACTAAGAGAATTTACACTTTGAAAAAATTGCCAAAAAATAGCAAATGTCCCAAAAATACCATGAGAAGAGATGCTGGTAGTCCTGCTAGGAGAAGGGACAGCAGCTCCACTGGCAGCTAAATATGGATCTGAGGGACTCACCACCATTAGGATCCCAACATTACACATTGGTTTGGGATTATACAGTAACTATATTATACACAACTGTTAAGTATTATATTGTGTTATGTAATTGTTTGGTAATATGTGTTGTATAACTATCAGTGCAGTATGGAATATATGTGACACCTACTGTATGTATTTAATATGTAATGTACTATATATGCATTTGCTGTAAACTGCTTTTGCAACAACATGCTTTCTTTGTTCATGTCAATAAAAAAATAGAATTGAATTTAATTTAATTAAGAGAGAGAGAGACAGAGAGAAAGAGGGAGACAGAGAGAGAGAGACAGAGAGAGAGAGAGACATCGTGACTTGTTCCTCCTGCGGTCAACATGCTTATCTTACTATAATCTCTATAAACAGCTCTGTTAGTGTGAAGTCCATTTCACATGACCTGGGTTTCCATTTTAGCCCTGACATCAGCAACAAGTGTTAAGAAGAAAACAAAACTTCCTCTTAAACAGTGGACTTTTATACTTAAAGAGCTCATATTGTGTTCATCTTCAAGTTCATAATTGTATTTAGAGGTTATATCAGAATAGGTTTACATGGTTTAATTTTCAAAAAACACCATATATTTGTTGTACTGCACATTGCTGCAGCTCCTCTTTTCACCCTGTGTGTTGAGCTCTCTGTTTTAGCTACAGAGGGAGACATCTCACTGCTGTTCCATCTTTGTTGGGAGTCGCACAAAGTCCCGAGATGGTGATGTTGATGAGAACACAGCTAGAAGTTAATACATGAAGTCAAAGCCAACTGTGAGAGCTGAAGGGCAGCAACAAGTCTGTTAGTTCTACCTCCATCTGAAGCCCCCATCCTTACTATCTTCACTACTACACATATGTTTGGATTTAAACTGTTTACATGGTTTTTACACCCCTAGACAATAACTGCACATTCCTGCTGACCCTTTATATCCATATTCTTATCTTTTTCAATGAGATGCTGATTGTAAACCTCTGTTTGGATGAGAGCATCATATCAGTTGAGTCAGACAGCCAGCAGGTGGCAGCACAGCACCTTCTCTTTCTTTACACATGTTCAGTTCAGCAGGGAACAGCTCACAGTCAGATTGATAGAGAAAGACAAAGTGGCGACACTCTCATTGGACTCCGTTGTACGCTTTTTGCCGCCTACTTCCGGGGTATGCAGTCTCGGATAGTTCCAAACAATCCATTCACGGCGTCGGGCATCATTCATTTTCATTGCTGGCCGTCGAGTAACTTCTGAGGTAAGTTGATTAAATAGCTACCTCTTTTGAATTGTCAACTGTCTATATTTTATCAGAGACCCTTTATGATGCATATACTGATCTTTATTTGTATGTGTGCACAGCGTAATTACATATATTTTTATCTTGGTAGCCGACCGATTGCCTGCTAGTTTGTTAGCTCATTTGTTAGCTCGACTTCGCCAGCTGTGAAGGTATCGCTACACCAACAATTACGAAGTTCAGTAGTGAATCTCTGACAACTTTTATTTGGTTAGTTATTGATGTTGGATTACTAGGATCATTAAGGTTGATTAAGGACAGATTTTATTTAGGTTTTATCTGCTGAACCTGATGGTGTTAGCTAGTCAGCTAAGTACTGTGTGTCTAGAAATAAGGTTGTTTAATTATACCCTTGAAAGGGCTGTTGGATTACATGTATTAATACAAATTATTCCACACTAAAAATATCAGTAAGTGACATATGTCAATGACATAATTTTAAATATGAAAAAGTATTAAGGCAAATTTCACAGTTTTTTTTTTGTTTTTTACTGTTGATTTATTTAACGTTTTCCACTGTCTTTTTAAGTTCAATAATTGCAACATCATTCCAGAAGTCAACAATTAATCGTGTTAAATTATCGTGATTTCAATATTGACCGAAATAATTATGATATTATATATGATATGACATATTTCTTTCCATATTCCAGCAGCCCTACTGGTGCTGGCGACGGCTGCTGGTGGTGGCTGCTGGCTGCTGAAATAAGAGGCGACTGGAGGCTGCGGACGGTGTGCCGGGGATGGAGAGGCCAAATACATCCACGGCAACCAGTAAGGTGTTTGGCAGTGGACTAGATGTTATGACCTTAGGTGAGGAAGTCTGCTGTGTTGAAATTGCCTTCTTAGTCTGACTCTTGCTGCCAAGGTACCCCTTATCACAGTTGTTTACCTTCCTCTCAGCTTGATTGAATCCTTAACCTCAGCCTGATATATGTGGAGGATATTTTTTGTTAATTAATCACTTATACTATTCCTGGCTCTACTTTGTTGCTCTTATTCATACTTGTTCCCACTTGTTTTTTGTTCCACAAACCTCAGCCTGATATATGTGGAGAGGATTTGTTTTATTAAACACTCAGCATCTCAAACACTAACCCCCAAAACTCCTGGCTGCAGATTTACATGCTCTCCTATTTGTATATGCTTTTTTTTTTTTTTAATGGTCTCCTTTCCCCACAGTATTCCTTTTTTCTGTACTTGTTCTTGTTCTCTCACTCATTGTTCAATAAAAAATGTATTCATCCAAGTGTAATGAGTTGTTAGTCTTTAATATATATGATACTTTGTGTATGGCTTAGTCTTAAAATGATCATGGTTGTGTGGTCAACTCCTGCCTCATCAGAAGAAGTGGGCTGGACACTAAATGCTGAATGACTGTTGCTGCTCTGCTTTCTCAATCGCTCTCTGACCACGGGTAAGTGAATCGGAATTACAAGCAAAATCAAGGAAAATTCAATAGTCCAGATGTGCAAAAAAGAACATCTTGAATCATCTTTGATTAAAAAAAAAAAAAAAAAAAAAAAGATGTAGTATGGTTAAGGGTTAACCCTTGTGTTGTCCTTCGGGTCCCCGGGACTTAGTTTATTTTTGACGTTTTTGCATTGGCCTGGCGTTGAGCTTCAGGTCCCGTGAACTGGCACGGGGAGGTCAGAACAAACGCGTTTGGACAGGCTAATACAAAATGTAAATAAACTAAAGTCCCCGTGCCACGAAGGACAATACAGGACAGTAGCCTAGTGCTATCATGCTAACACAGACGTGAAGCTTTCCCTCCAAAACTTAAAAACGTATCTACGTAGCTTTCAGTTGTCACCCTACCACTCCAAATGTAAAACTGACATTTACAAATATGCAATAACAATCAAACAAGTACATGGGTATGTGTTTTTATTCATATTACCATTCAATATCGCAATCGCTGCGGTCAGTCCCATAGGAGAACATGACAGCGCTGCGTGTGTTTGGAACTATTCAGGCTTACATGAACCACGTGACCACCACGCTAGCGAGATCAACGAGTGTCGCAAGTCTTTATATCTCTATGGCTCTGCTCACAGCTCTTTAACTTATGGAGTTTTAATTCAACCGTCACTGTATTAGAGGAACATTTAGGCTACAAAATAAAGATCATCACCATGTCAACAGACACATGACATCACAGTGTCCAAACCAACAGTTAATACATTTCAGAAACACTCTGCAGCAGAAAACAGAAAAGAGACCAAACTCACACAGTTAAATTAAAATGACAACGACAACACGCCGCCATAGCAACAGGAAGGGGTTTGCAACTAGACAATACATTGTCCAATCTGCCCCACATATATCAGGCTTAGAGTTCAGGCCTGAGAACATTTACAAGTCAATATTGACTCCTAGTCATAGCGCCACCTGCTAGCAACAGGAAGTAGGCCTCATGTGACAACATTATCCAATTTATATGAAATTTACATACTGTGGTCCACACTTTGGGTTCATAATGTTGCTCCACTGCATGCTTGAAGTGACATGTCTTTAACGTTAGCACGGCCGAGTAACGTTAGCACGGCCGAGTAACGTTAGCACAACCAAGTAATGTTAGAGTGACGGGCAGCAACAGTGGCTAAATTATGTCCGATTATTTAGAAAGAAAAAACTCCCAACAACAGACGACTCCTCTCTTGAGCACATGTTGTCCTGGTGTATCTCCGGTCCATAAATCAGCTATAAAAATGTATAATATGTAACATTTCTGCATTAAAATGTCTAAAAACGACCATACCTATGTTATATATTCTGTTGAGTTGTGTACTTGTGTAACAGAGTTAAAAAATGCACTTTATTAATTCTAATTTCCAATTTATGTTATGTAATTTTAATCATCATTTGTTGGGTATTTGTAAATTTGATCTTATTGAGTTGAATTAATTTATCATATTGCTGTTGTTTCCTGCGGAGATGTTGTTGCAGCACTGTGCCTCTAATGTACCTCCTAAGTTGCTGTAGCGTCTGTTTCCTCCTCACAACACAGTGTTGTGTTGTGTTCAAGTGTACAATGTCCCAGAAAGAATAATACTCAGTAACCGTAATACAGCTTTCTTCCTGCCACACAGCATCATTATGTCATTGATTACATGCTTACATACATGATTTTAGGATTTTAGCAGTGGGGACAGGTCTGTCCGAACGACCCCCCCACCCCTACTCCTGCACACCCCGCCGCCAAATGTTTTACGTATGAAACGGAGAAACAACTGCAGAAGGACCCATGGTTGGGAGCCACAGCTCTATACCGCCCTGACTGTCAAGAGGAGTGGGTACTGGTCGTTGGTGCCCTTCAAATTCCTACTGTGTTACATTCATTTCTGTATCTGATTACTGTCAACTAGTTTATGTCCTTGACGTTCCACTTCTGGGATTGATACAGGATTCACCGGATGTCCCTCTTTTCGGCCGGATGTCCGTCCCCTTCCTCTGTCTCTGTGTTGGGGTTCTAACCTGCGGCTGATCTGTGAGGACTCTGGTTAACTGCTCCTCAGATCTCTGCAGGGTAAATCCAGACAGCTAGCTAGACTATCTGTCCAATCGGAGTTTTCTCTGGCACAACTTTTCTGGTTTCCCAGACCCTCCTCCAAAGCATTTTGCAGTGGCTTTGTTCAGAGCTTAGCACCGCCCAAGACAATTGTGATTGGTTTAAAGAAATGCCAATAAACCAGAGCACGCTTTTGGTGTGTGGACTAGCCAGATCTTCCTCCGCAGCGCTGTGGAGGACGGTCTGGCAAAGCGAGTCTACTGTCAACATTAAATATCTACATTAACAGTATGTATTGCATGATTAAAATATGTTAAGTATGTTGAATGTATATGAATGCACATATATATACAGTACAGGCCAAAGTTTGGACACACCTTCTCATTCAATGTGTTTCTTTATTTTCATGACTATTTACATTGTAGATTCTCACTGAAGACATCAAAACTATGAATGAACACATATGGAATTATGTACTTAACAAAAAAGTGTGAAATAACTGAAAACATGTCTTATATTTTAGATTCCTCAAAGTAGCCTTCCTTTGCTTTTTTTGGTAACTCTGCAAACCCTTGGTGTTCTCTCAATGAGCTTCATGAGGTAGTCACCTGAAATGGTTTTACCTTCACAGGTGTGCTTTGTCAGGGTTAATTAGTGGAATTTGTTCCCTTATTAATAAAAAAGCAAAGGGTGGCTACTTTAAAGAATCTAAAATATAAGATTAAGACAGTTATTTCACACTTTTTTGTTAAGTACATAATTCCATATGTGTTCATTCATACGTTTGATATCTACGTAAATAGATCATTAAATGTAAAAAAAAGAAAACAACATTGAATGAGAAAGAGTGTCCAAACTTTGGGGCCTATACTATATATATATATATATATATATATATATATATATATATATATATATATATATATATATATATATATATATATGTATACAGTATATATGTGTGTATGTATTGGTATTTGATCTAATAAATATTAATCAGACTCGCAAAATTAACATTTAAACACCAAAAATATGACATCCATGTCAAACATAAAAACTTGTGTTGACATTAAAACAATCTGCCTTTTATTAATTAAAGAACATCTGAACTGACTTACATTTGACTTTTATCTGAACTATCAAATATGGAGTCATTGTGTTTTATGTATTTAAAGTAAAAGGACTTTGAGCGTTGTTCCCTAACCTCCCAGACTCTCTCCTCTCACAGCCCCCCAGGAATGAAATGATGAAACCAGTGTGAGAGGGTTTCTCTAAATCCTGGAGACATGTTGGACAAAGGTGTCTTCAGCTGAGACCAGAGACCCTCCATCAGATCCAGATCTTAGTCTCTCAGGATCACATCCTCCCCCCAGTCTCTGATCCTCCTCTACACATTTAACATATTCATATATTAATATAACACACACACACACACACACAAACAATATGAGGTTGATATTTGGAGCAGCTTTATTTATGTTCAAAGAATAAAAAATGTACAGCAATGAATAAATAAAAGTAACAACTTGAGGATCCAAATGTAGCAAAATAAAGTATTTATTAAAATAAGATAAAAGAGTTTAAAGTGCATTAAAGTATCTGAATATTATTAACTTTCTGAGTTATTAACTTCCATCATGTCTCTGATCATTATTATTTCATCCATTGATTCATATTAAATTATTATCATCACTTTTGTATAGTTCACATTACATAACATTTCCTTTAGCTAGCATCATAATAATAAAACTTAATAGATAATAAACACAAGGGTTAAGGTCTTATTTAGAGACAGACTGGTTCTCTATGTCCCCCTGAGATATTCTGAGCTGCATCAGATGATTTTATAATTACAATAACAACAATATTCACAATGTCATCAACTCCTCAGTTTAAACTATTCAATGTTAGATAATTTTAAATCATCAGCTGGAAATATCACATTCTTAGAAGGCAACACAAGTTTTTATATGGCCGAGCAGAAAACAAGCATTTCAAATCCCCTCCATATAAACCGTAATTAAAGGTTGGAGCAGGTTAAAGGAGAAAAGCATTTTCTGTGTGCTGCGTCTGAGTTCATATTGTCTGAACCTCTCTGAACGGTTCCTTAATTCAAACCTTACTCCTGAACATCATCATATTTTAGTTATCAATTAAGTAGCCTCATTTAGTTTGTTCAAGCAACTTTTCCTTAAGTAAATGGTCTGGTTCTTCAAAGAAACACTGGTATAAGGCATGGTCTAAAACTCTTTATGTACAGATGTTTCCAGACGTTAATGGGAGAAATGAATGGGAACCCAAGGTCTCTCAGAGGAGGGGCAGGACTGTTGAGCTCTATGGCTTTCAAGTCCTTCATCCTGGACTATTAAAAACTTAAAGAAGAGACCAGAGCAGGGCTGTAGAGACAGGCCTAGACCACCAGAGACAAGAGCAGTAGTGTACAGACAGGACTAGACCACCAGAGACCAGAGCAGTAGTGTAGAGACAGGACTGGACCACCAGAGACCAGAGCAGTAGTGTAGAGACAGACGTGGACCACCAGAGACCAGAGCAGTAGTGTAGAGACAGGACTGGACCACCAGAGACCAGAGCAGTAGTGTAGAGACAGACCTGGACCACCAGAGACCAGAGCAGTAGTGCAGAGACAGACCTGGACCACCAGAGACCAGAGCAGTAGTGCAGAGACAGACCTGGACCACCAGAGACCAGAGCAGTAGTGCAGAGACAGACCTGGACCACCAGAGACCAGAGCAGTAGTGCAGAGACAGACCTGGACCACCAGAGACCAGAGCAGTAGTGCAGAGACAGACCTGGACCACCAGAGACCAGAGCAGTAGTGCAGAGACAGACCTGGACCACCAGAAACCAGAGCAGTAGTGTAGAGACAGACCTGGACCACCAGAGGGCAGCAAACACCAACCAGGACATTCAAACAAAATTAATTACAGTTTTTAAGAATCACTTTGGCACTAATCTCAGAACCTTGATGTAATTTTTCAAAACTGTAACACTTGTTTCAATAGCTTGGATACAACACACATAAACCTGAGATCATGTGATCATTTAACAAAGATCAGCTGTTCAATACGACACAACTTAACATCAAAGTATTACTATTTCAAAAAGGCAATTCACATATTACAGTTCAGATGATTGTCTATTCATTCCATTACAATCATCTATCAATCCATACAGCTGATCATAATGATAAGCAACTGTTGCATTACTCTCAATGACTGTATGGAAACAGATAAACAATATTCCATGTTTAGATCATGAACGTTTCAAGATAACCAGATTCACACACTCGCTGTGTGTGTACAGGTGTGTGTGTGTGTGTGTGTGTATGTGTGCGTGCTTACGTGTGCGTGTGTGTGTATGTGTGTGTGTGTGTGTATGTATGTGTGTGTATGTGTGTGCGCGGGTGCGCATGCGTGTGTGTGTGTCTGTGTGTGTGTGTGTGTGTAGCCTCTCTCTCTCCTCCCACTTCTTCTCATATCCTCTCTGAGTCTGGACTCAATGCTCAGAGGCTGCAGATGTCCAACATCTGTCTCTCTCTCCGTCTGTCTGTCTCTCTCTCTCCATCCGTCTGTCTGTCTGCAACATGAAGAGGAGACAAAGATTCTGGTTCCTTCTCTGGGTAAGACTATCTACCATCTACCTCTCACAGGTTGCTTCAGACTGGGACCTGGTCTGTTACAGTAGTGGGCTCAGACTGGGACCTGGTCTGTTACAGTAGTGGTCTCAGACTGGGACCTGGTCTGTTACAGTAGTGGGCTCAGACTGGGACCTGGTCTGGTACAGTAGTGAGTCTTCTTAGTGATGAACTGTCTGTGTCCTGTTGTAAAGAAGCTGCCACACTGATCAGCATTTGATTTTGGAGGTTGTAGAGACGCAGCAGCAGCAAAACGGACGATTTTACATCCAAACCAACGAAGGTTTAATGGTTTTAAAGTCCGGGTCTGTGTGACTTTGGATTAAACAGCTTTCCTTTATTTAGTTTATCACTCGGAAACAATAAATGTTATTTAAAATGTTATTTAAAATAATTCATTGATTTCTGTTTGTGTCATTTTGTGTCACTGTGTATTTGACAAATCTCTCTCTCTCTCTCTCTCTCTCTCTCTCTATATATATATATATATATATATATATATATATATATACATATATATATATGTATATATATACATATATATATATGTATGTATATATATTATTATGTATCTATCAGTTACTTTTCTCCGTATTATTCTATTATTCGGTGCATAAAGAAAACAATCTTAACTGTAAACACTAAATACTAAACAGATTGAGGGTGTCTTATTTTAAAGGTTATAAATATCTAAATATTTAGGATTCATATTTTTTTTATTTATTTGTAATGACAGCAGCCCAGATGTTTGCTGGTGTGTGTGTGTGTGTGTGTGTGTGTGTGTGTGTCTGTGTGTGTCTGTGTGTGTTTGTGTGTGTGTGTGTGTCTGTGTGTGTGTTGGTTTCTGACTCAATGGTTCTCTGTGTGTGTGTGTGTGTGTGTGTGTGTGTGTGTGTGTGTGTGTGTGTGTGTGTGTGTGTGTGTGTGTGTGTGTTCTGTTGTTTCCAGGTGTGTGTGTGTCCGGCGTGCTGCTGGCACGACCTGGACAACAGCGAGTACGACTGCTGGCCACTGGAGAAACCCAACGAGTACAACATGGTGGAGTGTGGAGGTGAGACACACACACACACACAACAATCTCACCTGGATGTGTGTGGAGCGGGACATAAATATCGACAAGGACAAAGTGATTGGAGAGAAAATAAATCCATACTGTAGTGATGAATAAGTCACTCAGAATGTTATAAATCTGTTTCACCCAAAGTTTTCACTCCAGTTTTCATGTAGCATGGTGGAAAGTTTATTGTTGCAGCCGGAGAGTTTTTCAGAAAGAACGAGATGAAACAAACCAAAAGTTTGGTCTTTGAGTATTTATCAACAGCACAGTGGAAAGTGTATTCAATGGATGAGAGAAAGCACACACAGCTTATGTGCATCTTCAGTGAGATAGAAAGACATGCTCCCTGCCTATGGAGGAAATATTTATTCATAATTCAAATTGAAAATCCAAAGAGAAAACAAAGCGAGATCAAATTAAAAAAATTTTTTTCCATTTGGCTTTTCCATTTGGATTTAATATTTGGCTTTTGAGTTTCAATTTAACATTGGCTTTTAATTTGGATTTAATATTTGGCTTTTGAATTTCAAAATTCCTCCGAACCATTATACCACCAAATATTAAATCCAAATGGAAAAGCCAAATGGAAAATTAAAAAAAAAAATAATATTTTTAATTTGCTCTCGCTTTGTTTTCTCTTTGGTCTTTCAATTTCTCTCTGGACTTTCAATTTCAATTATGAATAAATATTTCCTCCATACCTGCCTAAACATGACTCGGCATTTCTTACACTCAATCAAACATAGTCAAGACATTTCAGGAGCCGCTTCGCTTCTTCGCTTCTTCCCCTCTGTACCACATCCCGTTTATCTCAACTAATGTGAGAAGTCTCAACTATCCAGGGAGAAACGAATGTACCTTATCTGCTCAGTATACACATTACGTTCCCAGACTTTGTGGCAGACATACTTTCAACACGTGAGAATCTGAAAAACTCACTTTCAGCATTGTATAATATAAAGAATATAAAGAATCATGCTTAAATATAATTTTGCCATTACAGTAGCACATGTAGCCTACACATGGAGTTGTAAACAAAGTTTGTGTTCAATACATATAATAGTGCCATGTCAGTTATATAGTGTGGCACTGATTGAGAGCACTTGGCCTGCTCAGCACCATCGCTGTCCATCAGCTGTCGCTGTCCGTGGTGCTGAATCATTTCTACTTGACTGGCAAACTGCTTTCTTTGTTCGTCAATACATGTGGCTTTTCCTTTGTGTTTTATTTGACTTATAGGCTTACTTGGCTCAACAAGGGACACATTATAACCAGAGTAATTTCCTAACTAAACATTACTTTCCTAACTAAACATTACTTTAATAACTAAACATATAATAGTGCCATGTCAAGTATATAGCATGGCACTGATTGAGAGCACTTGTCCTGTTCAGCACCATCGCTGTCCATCAGTTGTCGCTGTCCGTGGTGCTGAAACATTTCTACTGGACTGGCAAACTGTTGTCTTTGTTCTTCAAAACATGTGTCTTTTCCTTTGTGTTTTATTTGACTTATAGGCTTACTTGGCACAACAAGTGACACATTATATCCAGGGTTCAAAATTAACTTTTTCGTCCACCAGCCAAATGGCATGAATGTTCAAATTTTAACAACCACTCAATAGATTGCCATTGGGTTTTTTTTGGGCTGGTGAGTGAAGCAAAGCTACCAGTCACTTGCGTATTTCACCAGCATTTGGCTGGTAGATGGTGCTAATAGAGAGCCGAAGTCCCGCCCCTTCTACTTCCGGCCAATGGGACCTGTCTTTCGAAAAAATATGAACTAGAGTCAATGGAGAGATTTATTTTAATTAGAAAGACTACACGCTTCATGGATGACGTCTCGCTGAAGTTGCGATGTCTGTGTGTATCGTACCTGTGTGTGGGTGTGTGTGTGTGTGTATCGTACTTGTGTGTGTGTGTGTGTGTGTGTATGTGTGTGTGTGTGTGTGTGTATGGTACCGGAGCTGTAACGTTACTCTAATGAGCAGAGGACCTCCTTGTTCTTTTACTTCTCTGCTGAAAACACCTCGTTGGATAAAACCCAGCAGTTAAGATAACGTTACATGTGTTGTGGAACAGAGCTAAGCTAGCTAGCGAGCAAGGCGATCATCAAGCTAGGTGAGGTAGATTGTGTGAGACGGGAGATGTAGTCCACTGGGAGATGTAGTTCACTGGGAGATGTAGTCCACTGAGTGGTTTCACACTAAACTAAGTGGTCATATGACAAACCTACGGCTAACTGAGACTTTCTTCAGTTGAAAAATTATCTTTAAAATTGACAAACATCATATTTGTAATCCATGGCTCAATTCAAACGGGATCAAAAAATAATTTGCCTCTCCCCGTTGACTACCGGTCATATATTTTCTGAGTTTAGGTCCCATGAGGTCCACCGGAAGGGGGCAGGCCTTCGGCTCTCTATTGTGAACCCTGATTATAACACACGCATTCATCAGATACTTCATTTAATTTAACGTTTTTTTAATTTTAATGACTTGGTAGCAGAGAGCCCCCCCCCATGATGAAGCTCCGACCCCCCCCCCTACTGTACTGAGAGTTTAGCCCCGCCCCCTGGCGATAACGTTGTTGAATATGGCGATAAATACAACAGATAACACAACTAACTGCTTGTTGAGTTTAAAACTAATGGAAGGAAATCATCTCCAGCTGTCTTTTACTGAACTAACTGAAGATTGAATTGAACATAAAAACGCAGCACTAACAACAGGATGACAGTTATATTTTAAAGTGTGGTTGTCTGCTGACGTTGAAATCTCTTGAGTGTCTCTCGCCGTGTGTTTACTGCGCCGGGTGATATCGTCATGACGATAAAAAGAGGATTTATTGTGAATCCCTGTTGTCTTCTGACGATCTTTATTTACCATGTTGTTTACTCCATAAATACTACAGAAACAAGAGATATTCCAGCTTCCATCATATGGGTGATGCCTAACTCTCTCTCTCTATCTGTCTCTCTCTTTCTGTCTCTCTCTCTCTGTCTGTCTCTGTCTCTATCTGTCTCTTTCTTTCTGTCTCTCTTTTATCTTTCTGTCTCTCTCTCTCTCTCTCTGTCTCTCTCTCTGTCTCTCACTCTCTCTGTCTCTCTCTCCTTCTGTCTCTGTCTGTCTCTCTGTCTCTCTCTCTCTCTCTCTCTCTCTGTCTCTCTCTCTCCCTCTCTGAGGTCTGGAGATGGCATGGGTGGTGCGTCCTCCGGAGACGGTGAAGAGCGGCGAGGTGTTTAGCGTTACATACTCGGTAACGGCCAGAGACTCCTTCTACGACTGGGCCATCCAGAACCACATCTTCACACACAGGTTCATATCACACACACACATACACACACACACATACACACACACACACGACACACACACACACAGGTCCATATTACACACACACACACACACACACACAGACGCACACACACACATACAGGTTCATACAGCCTTTATATTAGATATACTGGCACACAACTGGACGCATCATTGGGTTTTTAAAGATTATTTATGGGGGCTTTTCCTCCTTTAAAAGGTCCCATGGCAGGAACATTTCACTTTATGAGGTTTTTTTAACATTAATATGCGTTCCCCCAGTGGCTAGTATTAGAGGACCACTAAGGCCTATATAAAAGAGACTTCAGATACAGTATTAGGGGACCACTAAGGTCTATATAAAAGAGACTTCAGATACAGTATTAGGGGACCACTAAGGTCTATATAAAAGAGACTTCAGATACAGTATTAGGGGACCACTAAGGTCTATATAAAAGAGACTTCAGATACAGTATTAGGGGACCACTAAGGTCTATATAAAAGAGACTTCAGATACAGTATCAGGGGACCACTAAGGTCTATATAAAAGAATCCAAAAAGCAGCATGTCATGGGACCTTTAAATGATAGAACAGGTTAGATATGAAAGGGGAGGGAGAGGGAAGACATGCAGGAAATCTGCCACAGGTTGGATTTGAACCCTTGGCCTCTGCGTCGAGGACTAAACCTCTACATGTGAGCGTGTGCTCTACCAACCGGGCTGGCACGACTGGATGTTTTTTGTTTGTTTTGTTTTTATAAATTTTGTTGAATCTTTATCATATTGTTTGTAGCTTAGTTTTTTCCTGACATTTTGGTTGTTTTTTCAACATTATTTGTCGCATTTGTAAAATATTTTTTGCTGCTTTATGTTTTGGGCAGTTTGTCAAAGCAAACTTTTCCTGCAAAGATCTAAAATGGTTTGTTTGTCTGTGTGTGTGTGTGTGTGTGTGTGTGTGTGTGTGTGTGTGTGTGTGTGTGTGTGTGTGTGTGTGTGTGTGTGTGTGTGTGTGTGTGTGTGTGTGTTTCTGTGTGTGTGTGTGTGTGTGTGTGTACTCTGTGTGTGTGTGTGTGTACTGTATATGTCTGAGTGTATCTGTGTGTGTGCATTGTGTGTGTGTTTATGTATGTGTGTGTGTGTGTGTGTGTGTGTGTGTGTGTGTGTGTGTGTGTGTGTACTGTATGTGTGTGTTTACTGTATGTGTATGTGTGTGTGTGCATTGTGTGTGTGTGTTTATGTGTGTACTGTATGTGTGTGTGTATATGTATGTCTGTGTGTCTGTATATATGTGTGTGTGTGTATGTGTGTGTGGGTGTACTGTATGTGTCTGAGTGTGTTTGTGTGTATGTGTGTGCATTGTGTGTGTGTTTATGTGTGTGTACTGTATGTGTATGTGTGTGTGTGTGCATTGTGTGTGTGTGTTTATGTCTTTACTGTATGTGTATGTGTGCATATGTATGTCTGTGTGTCTGTATATATATATGTGTGTGTATATGTGTGTGTGTGTGTGTGTGTGTGTGTGTGTGTGTGTGTGTGTGTGTGTGTGTGTGTGTGTGTGTGTGTAGTTCTATAGTAAACGCTGAAGCAGCTCGGAGGTTTTGTGAACATCTGGACTGTCCGACTAACTGGAATGATGCCAACGGAGAAAACTGCTGCATCCATCACGCTAACATCCACTCCTGTCCGATGGGACACCTGGTGCATGCTTTGATTCTTTCTTCTTGCATTATCTTCGAGGGCTGTTTATTATTATTATTCACATTCATTAGCAAATAATCTGGCAGTTATTTTTTAACAATTTCCAACATTAAATTATACAAATTTCAGACGGAAAGCATCTGTGGTCCCTGGATACCGGACGACGGGAAAATATTCACACACACCATCTCTACCTCCGGCAAGATGACCCAGACCAACTGGACTGCCAAGGTAACGCACACACATACACTCTCACACACACACACACACACACACACATATACATACACACAGACACACAAACAGACACACACACACACTTAAATACACATAGACCCACACACAGACACACACACACACACACAGACACAGACACAGAAACACACACAGCCACACACAGACACACACACACAGACGCAGACACACACACACAGACGCAGACACACGCACACAGACGCAGACACACACAGACACACACACATACACACAGACACATACACACAAACACACAGACACACACACACAAACACACAAACAGACAGACAAACACACACAGAGATACACACACAGATACACACACACAAACATACACAGAAAAACAGAAAACACACACACAGACGACACAGACAAAGATACAATATTTCAAAAAAAAAAAAAACCCCCCCCCCCCACCACAAAAAAAAAAAAAAAAAAAAAAAAAAACAAACAAAAAAAAAAAAATTTTTTTAGAACTGAATTTCTCTTCTGTTCAACTAAGTCACATGCAAACAAAAGAAAAGTGAGTGAAGGTTGTTAGTGGGTATAAAAGCTGAAGTAAGTCGGATAAACAACACACACACAACACACACACAGTTGAACACAGTTCAACTCTTTATCTTCCAAATTTCCTAAATAACCAAACTTAATTAAGTCACAGCTGCAACAAATCTTTTCTAAATGTAAGCACAAAGCCTGATGTACATAAATATCATTGTATGCAGATGATACACTACTGTATATCAGCAATGTTTCTAACTCTCCTCATGTTCTTTCATTTTACTGATCTCTGCAATATTATAATATTATCTCCAGACCTCAGATACAGAAAGATAACAGAGAGAGACAGAAATAATATTATATATTGTTGATATTATTGACCATTTCTTTGACTTTTTGTGTTGCTTTTCAAGGTTTTTGTCACCTTTTCCAACATTTTTGTTACTTTTTAACTTCTCTTTACTCATTTGGACTGCCTAGTATTTGCCTATACTTCCTAGTGTTTGCCTATACTGTCTAGTGTTTGTCTATACTGTCTAGTGTTTGCCTATACTGCCTAGTGTTTGCTTATACTGTCTAGTGTTTGCCTATACTGCCTAGTGTTTGCTTATACTGTCTAGTGTTTGTCTATACTGCCTAGTGTTTGTATTTACTGTCTAGTGTTTGTCTATACTGCCTAGTGTTTGCTTATACTGTCTAGTGTTTGTCTATACTGCCTAGTGTTTGCTTATACTGTCTAGTGTTTGTCTATACTGCCTAGTGTTTGTATTTACTGGCTAGTGTTTGCCTATACTGCCTAGTGTTTGCCTATACTGCCTAGTGTTGCCTATACTGCCTAGTGTTTTCCTATACTGCCTAGTGTTTGCCTATACTGCCTAGTGTTGCCTATCCTTCCTAGTGTTTGCCTATACTGCCTAGTGTTTGCCTAGACCATGGGCCAGACCTGTGTTAAACTTCGGCTTTGGCTGGCGTTCCTAAGTGACCGTGACTCTGTACTGCAGGTGGTTTTGGTCCACGCCGGCTTAACCTCGCTCATCGCTCACATACGAGTCGGCCGCATGCAGGTTGCTCTGGAGGCCAAGAGCACGGTGCAGCCTGCTGTAGGTATGTATCGTTGTATGTTCCCTCTCTACTTCCTGACATGACTATAGAAACAAATACAACGGGGATAATGGTGCCAACAACGGTATCTAAAAGCTACAGTCTTGGATCACATTGTGACAAAATACAGCAGTTCAGTCATGTTTAGTTTATAATGTTCTACTTTTTATGTATTTTTTGCCCCTGAAAAGCACTTTGAATTGCTTCATGTCTGAATGGTGCTGTATAAATTAAATCCCTTGCCTTTATAGAGCCACCTAAAGAGCGTCAGAAACTGTCTGATGTTTCTGTTTCTAAGTCCCATAACACAGGCAGGATGCTGGTTGATTGGCCAGTTCAGTCAATGAGATACTGAGGGGGAAATGACACAAAGTTATTTTAAAACCCTTAAAGATTCAGGGCTTTTTTGCTGTAAAAAGCATGTAAAAACAGTAAAAAACATGAACAACTAGCTCCTCTATTCTCCCGTCTAAGTGTGTGGCGATGGCGTCTGTGAGGAGGCGGAGCTTTGCTCTACCTGTCCAGCTGACTGCGGTGAATGCCCCATGACGCCCACCACCAAGCTGGCCATCGGCCTGCCGCTCAGCCTGCTATGCCTCTGTGTCACACTGACGGCTGTGGTGAGAACTCAACAACACACATACACACCACACGCATGCACACGCTAACAGAAGCCTTGCTAAATACTCAAAAATAACACAATAACATAACCTGATCAATAACTTGTCTTGTGTAGTGGCTGAGGTACCAGAAACAGAAGCTGTTTTGGGACGAGAGCTGGATCATCGACTTCGATAAGATAAAACAAGGTACTGTAACAATCCGGATCAGACCGGTTTAAACTAGCTGAAACTAGTCAGTTTACTGGTGTAAACTGGTGAGGAGCTTGTCTATAACTGGTCACAAGAGGTCTGAAAGTGCAGTGAACAGATCTTGTATACGTCTGGTTTCGGTCTCAACCATGTTCAGCCCTGACAAATCGTAGCAAACCGTTTATTTCAACTGAAACCGAGGTGCTTTGAATAGGGTTGGGTACCGAAACCCGGGTCCACTATGGGACCGGTTCCTATGCAAACGGTAGGAATCGGACCAGATTAGAATGCAAATTTTGGTTCCTCATTTCGGTTCCACTTAATGTGTCCACTGAAATATTTTCCCTCTGTCGCTCTGAAACAGACGTAAAAATATCACCCTTTCTCTGTAGTCTACTATTAGCTATAGCTACCGTAAATGTAGGCTACTTTTAAAATGCCATATCTTCCCCTCAGGGCTCACCAAAACGGACGTAAAAGCATATTAACCATAATTCACTGCACACATGATCGCTAGTAAACATATTACATCTTTTATGTCATTTTTCAGTTTTTCAAGAATCGGTTTAGGAATCGGAATCGATTTAAAAGTACCGGTTTGGCATCAGAATCATAAAAATCCAAATGATACCCAACCCTAGCTTTGAATACCCTGCTGTGTGCGCTCTGCCTTTACAGACGCGTCTCTGCTGATGCACACCTGTGACACAGCCACCAAACCAGAGAAAACACATCTTAAAGCCCGTTCTGAGCAAATGTGTTCAACACGGAAACCGCAGCAGAACTGTGCACACCGTTTGGAAATAAAACGTGCCTCAGGTCTTAAACTAATGGCCATAGGGCCCTATTTTAATGGTCTAAGCGCACGGCATGAAGCGCCTGGTGCAGCTGCGTTTAGGGCGTGTCCAAATACACTTTTGTTAGTTTGACGGCGAAAAGCGCCTGGTTCTAAAGGGTTGTACTTAGTGTCTTCATTAATCAGAGGTGTGCTTTGGGCGTAACATGTAATAAACCAATCAGAGATCATCTCCCATTCCCTTTAAAAGCCAGGCGTGTTTGGACCTTGGAGCATTGCTGTTATGATGGAGGATTTACACCGTAATATTTTTATTTGTAATCTTCTGCATGTGTGTCTGTGTGTGTGTGTGTGTGCTGCTGCTGTGTGTCCCTGTGTGTGTAACAAGCATAGTGTGCGCGCACTGTGCACGAGCCTAGGAGCATTTTACTAATGCTCTGTTAAAATAACAATGAAATGCTGCGTTATTGACTTCACACCAGGTTTTTGTTGGTCAATGGTGTGATCACTTCCCGCTGCCTCAAGATAGCAATACTCCCAGAATGCACCTGAACACACCTCCCTGTAAGACCAGCACGCCCAGACTGCACCTGAACACACCTCCCTAGATGGGTGCAGGTGCATTTGCTATTTAAACGACGCGGGCGCTGGATGGGAAACTGACAACTGGATTGGGCTTTGCGCTGCGCCGGGTGCAAGATAGGGCCCACAAACTGGTTTAAACAGGATTGAAATTTGAGACCCAAGTATCCAACACGATTTTCTGTATGACCATGTCTCTGTGTTTGTCTGCAGATCATGAGGCTCGTATGACCATGGGCAGTATAATCAGCGCCCAGGTGGGGAACAGCGACAGTAACACCAGCTGTGTGACGGCTCTCAGCTGCTATATGGCTCAACCGGGGAGCCGGAAAACACCGTTCACCTTCACCGGGTTATAGTACGATCAGCTGTCCGGCTCCATGCTGTCAACACGTTCTGGCTTTTTTGAATGTATTTTGTATTTAAAATATTTGTCTTCTCCAGTGATGGAAGAACTGTGGCCATCAAGAGGATTCAAAGCAAGACTTTCTCTCTTTCCAAAACCATCAGACAGGAAGTCAAACAAGTCAGGTAATACAGACACACACACACACACAAACCAGTTACATACAACACATACAAAACAGACACATACATAAAACACATACATAAAAAAAAACAACACACAGAACAAAAAACACACAACATACACACACACACAACATACACACACAGACACACACACATAAAAAAAAACACACACACACACAAACAAGCAGACACACACACACACACACACACACACACACACACACAAACAGGCAGACAACACACACACACACACACACAGAAACAGGCAGACACACACACACACACACACCTTATTCATAACGTGGTATTTTAACTCTCTCTCCGTCTCCAGGGAGCTCGATCACCCCAACCTGTGTAAGTTTATCGGCGGGTGTGTGGAGGTGCCTAACGTTGCCATAGTGACAGAGTACTGCCCGAAAGGAAGCCTCAACGATGTTCTTCTTAACGAAGAGATCCCGCTGAACTGGGGCTTCAGGTAGACCCCTAAACTCTCTTATTTAAAGGGTCATTTTGGTATTTTTAAACCCTACATTCCCGTGGTTCGTGTCTGAATGACCGACCTTTGAATCTGGGCTATCGGGTGAGAAAGAGAACTCATCCCGAGTGTTTCTACCCTGCAGGTTTTCCTTCGCCACGGACATCGCCAGAGGCATTTCGTACCTCCACCAACACAAGATCTGTCACGGCCGACTCAAGTCTCTGAACTGTGTGTTAGACGACCGCTGGGTCTGCAAAATAACAGGTGATGAGCAGAGCCGGCCTATAGGCAAGACTGCTTTCCTGGTTTCTGACTCTATTCCAATCTTTTTGTTGCCTTTTTTTCAACGTTTTTCAAACATTTTTTTGAATCTATTAACTTTTCTTTACTCATTTGGACTGCCAGCGCCCCTAGCATTTGCCAAACTTATATTTTTCAATTCAAATTGAATGCTATCGTCGCAAATATTGGCCAATAGGGGGGCACTACAAATGCGAAAAGTTTATATCTCATGAAGGGCTCATCCGATTTTTACGAAATTTGGAGGGTACCATCCAGGGACACTCCTGAGGCCACGCCTACAATGGGGTACTGATTGGTCAAAGTGCGGTCTATTGTACCCCCCCCCCCGCCCCCCCAATAAATGCATTAGTGCCATTAAAACGCATGTATAACATGAATGTAGAAGGGGAAAAAAGGGGAAGTTAGGGTTCATACTTATATGTATATATATTATACTTATAAGACAAATTCCTAATGCTTCTTAATTGGCAATACATCTTTTCTGATTTTGAGAACTGTATTTTTTTGGACTCCAAAGGCTGCAATAGTCAAATGCGCTGCTGTTCATTATGGGATGAGGACAAGTTTGCACTTTAGCAACATAGCTCCATGGCAACTCGCGGACAAACTTGGGAGTCGTGAGGAGGGGCGGAGCCTCAAAGAAATGTCATCTGATCAAGTCCCAACTTTCCAAAACACACAACAACAGCCAAATCTTCACAATGTTTAGCAAACAGCTCATGGGAAAGTCAAAGAGCAGTTCAGGAAATACGTTCAAAAACATATCGGGCCGATGCATTTTGGTTTCATTTCACGTACATGTCAAATAATCCGGCTCAGAGAAGACAGCGTGGTATGAACATGAAACCAAATGTTGTAGAATTTGCCCTTTGGTCTGGGCCCAAATGAATCGAACTACAGATTCAGTAGCGAAGATAGTGTGGGTGCTTGGGTGCGGCCGCCCCAGGGCCCCGAGCCAATTAGAGGCCCCTCAAAACGCTACCGACCTTGCCGTCGCCAACATACGTTCGCGTACGTTTAACGGATACATTTACGTTTATTTCACACGTCATCAATGTATCATTTAACACAATTTCATAAAGTACAATGATCATGACACATTGCAGATTATTATCTGAAAGAAGCCAATTACTGTGGCACTGATTGAGAGCACTTGGCCTGTTCAGCACCATCGCTGTCCATGAGCTGTCGCTGTCCGTGGTGCTGAAACATTGCTACTGGACTAGCAAACTGTTTTCTTCGTTCGTCAATACAAACTTTTCAAAAGATGTGTCTTTTCTTTGTGTTTTATTTGACATATAGGCTTTCTTGGCTCAACAAGTGACACATTATAACATGCATTCATCAGATATTTTGCCGATTTTTTTTAACGGTTTTAATTTTAAAATGACTTGGTAGCAGAGGGCCCCGTGATGAAGCTCCGCCCCCCAACTGTACTGAGAGTCTAGCTCCGCCCCTGTACAGATTATTATAACTAATATATATTTTCTGATTTTTCAATTGTCTGTCCTGTCAGATTACGGGCTGAGGACGTACCGCCGGGACGAGGGGGCGGAGCCTCTGTCCAACTATCAGCAGAGACTGCTGGAGGTCTACATGCCGCCCGAGTTTCAGAACTCCAACATGGAGCCGACGCTGGCTGGAGACGTGTTCAGGAATGCGCACACAAAACTGGGTTTTTCCTCACACTGTCAGAGACATGTGTACATACACGTTTGGCCAGTCTGCCCAGTCCTTCCAGAAAACGCGATGATGCGATCGCATAATTCAACGCATAATCAGACAAAGTCCGCATATTTATACGCATTTCTTCAAATATGCCGCACTTCGCTGCATAAATTGCTGATTTCAGCGCAAAATATTTCGCGGTGCTTGCATGAGTTCATCATCCCCGCGCATTTTCGTTGCAAAAAAGTCCCATAATATATATATAATATATAAAGTTGAAAAAAGTTGCCTTTACTTCACACAAAAGCAGCCATTTTCCCCTGTTGCCATGGGAACGTTATGAAGTGATGTAATACGCATACGTGAACATCATCTAAAAGCAGAGTGTTGGGGGGAATCAGTTTTCTTTTCTCTTTTCATCAAACTGCAGTTTTTGCAAGTTGCCACAATTTCATCGCATAAAATTGTATAAATATCATAGAGCATATTCCACCGCATTTTTAAAGAAAACGTGCCGCATAATCAAGGATTTTTGCCCGCCAACAATCACAAAAAACTCCAAATTTTTCTGGAAGGACTGAATGACTTTCTATACCGTAAATATAAATATAAACAATTAGTAATAATGACTTTCTGGATTATATGGTCAACCAGTTTTAATAACTTTCTTTACGTAATGGAATGTTTCAATTTGACTTCAGTGCCCTCGTAGTGCGGTTAAAGGGTTAACACAGAGCATAGAAAGAAATCCTCCAATGAGAATTTCCAGAGCCTGTTGCTAGGGGTCTGATGGGAAGATTTTTCATTTTGGGACAGCCCAGAGGCTTCGGCCCGTAATAGGTTGACCAAAACATCCTTTTTGCCCGGACATGTCCACTTTTTTTGCGAAGCTCTGCGTGGAGCCCGCGCGCAACCATAAAACAAGACGTAGTGCAGCTTCACAGTTAAACTGCAAAAGAAAATTATAAAACTGCAGTTTTTGCAAGTTGCCACAATTTCATTGCATAAAATTGCATAAATATCATATATGGCATATTCCATCACATTTTTTTAAGAAAACGTGTCGCATAATCAAGGAGTTTTGCCCCACAACAATCATAAAAAAACTTTTCTGGAAGGACTGCCTGCGCTCTCATTGGCTCATCCCACAGCGTGATAACTTCTGTTCATGTGTCCCCAGTTACTCCATCATTCTGCTGGAGATCGCCACTCGCAGCGACCCCGTCCCGGTAAGTCACACTCTGATTGGTCGGCTGTTTCTCTCATGTTCTCATGATATCTGT
>NC_053125.1:33916122-33933458 GCF_010015445.1 Perca fluviatilis
CACACACACACACACACACACACAGAGACACACACAGACACACACACACACACAGACACGCACACAAACACACAGAGAGAGAGAGAGACACACACACACACAGAGAGAGAGACACACACACACACAGACACACACACACGCAGACACACACATACACACAGACACACACGCGCAAACACACACACACACACCCACAGAGAAACACACAGATACACAAACACACACACACATAGAAACACACACACACAAAAAAACTAAACGGGCCAAAATGTACAAGGGTCCGTATTGGGGCCGCGGGCCTAGAGTTTGACCCCCCTGACAGTGTGTGTTCTGTGTGTGTGTCTATGTGTGTGTGTGTGTGTGTGTGTTGTATGTTGCAGGTATGCTTCCCAGACAGGTGGCTGACGACCTGCGGCAGGGCAAACCCATGCAGGCTCAGAGCTACGTCAGCGCCACCGTCTTCTTCAGGTACCACACGGGAAGGGTCTCCCACACGGGACGGGTCTCCCACACGGGACGGGTCTCCCACACGGGACAGGACTCTGTGTGCCCTGGGGACAATACCCCAGTATCACTGGAGATGTGTTTAAAGTATCTGTAGGAGAACTCCCAAAAGTAAAGAAATGGGAGCAAGAGCACCGAGGGGAACGTAATTAATTGGGAGACAGTTTGGGACATCACCTCCCGTTAGCATCCCATTGACTCCCATTCATTCTGACGTCACTTTGACAGAGAATAACTTTACATCTGAAGCGTTTAAAGACTCTATTTGTCCGTTGTTTATTTCTAAAGAAACACGACAATGTATAAAAGGCTCCATTACCTTGTACCTCACGTTATGGCTCCGAGCGAACACACTTTTATAACAATAGGCTAACGATTGGGTCATAACCACGAGACTTACTGTCACACAGTAGAGGAATTACCGTATAGTACAGGAGAAGCTCACAGGCAGTTTGGACTTCCATTATCTGTTTAGGTTTAATGACTAATGTTAACTAGCATGTTAGTGATCAGTAATTAGCCTGTGCCTATGTTATCTCCTTACATATACCTACGCTCTCCGTCTCTGTAAGATTGGGAATGATTGAGATTTCTCTCGGCACAGCTACCAGAAGACTTCACACTTTCAGACAGGTTGCTCACGTCACATCAGTGGCGCAATTACCCAGTGTCAGAGGGGGGTATGCAGCAACAATTTTGGCGCCCCCCAAAAAAAAGTGCCGGACATCATCATGTATGGGCTTTAATAATAATAAAGGTTTATTTTAAAGTATATCAGTGACATTAACGGTTGCACGGTTGCCCTTGGTAACCAAATTGTGACAATTGGCAACCTAATCATCACTCCTGGTTGATGTGATTTGAGTGATGAATGGCTTTCCTGGCTTCTCTGTCTGCACTATTTCCCATCAAGTGGCTCCCCCTACACTTCCACCTAATGTTAGACCTCCCTGTTGCCTTCCTCTGTCTTTCCTGATCCACCATCCTCACACCTCAATGAAATGAACTCACTGTTAAATATAGCAGCCTAAATTCAATTCTTAAATCAGCCTAGTGATGGCATCTGATAAGACAACTATTATGCACTAAGGTTGTGCTATGGTTGAAATTACATTCACATTTGGGATTTTAAATATTTATGTTTTTCATATTTATTTTTCTTCTTGTCATTTATTGTGCATGTTACCTTATATTTACCAGTTGTTATTTTACCTTCATACAATTTAGATACTGTATGTCATGCATGGGATTGGTACCATAGGGTTTAACCAAAATCTAAATGTAGTTATCAGCAACACTGGTTTGCATTAAGTTAGCAAACACTAGCCAGTCTGTTAACATGAATATTTGCAAGCCTCCAAGTTTGGTAGCAAATCTATGATTCCATGGTAAACCAGAGTTATTGCATTAGTTATGTTTTCCAGATCAGTGTCATCTATTGTACATGCTACCTTAGACCCTGTTTACACGTACGTGGTTATTTTTACAAACGGAGACATTTCCCTTCGTTTGTACCCTTCGTTTACACGCAAACGGAGAATTCTCCTCTGAAACAGAGTCTTTCTAAAAACTCCGGCCAGAGTGGAGATTTTGGAAATCTTCGTTTGCACGTAAACTGAGACAAACGGAGGTTTAGGCAGCCGAGAGAGAGAGAGAAAGAGGAAGTGATTGGTTGCTGTTGTTGCTATTTTCTGGATTCTGATTGGCTAACGTGGGCTTGAGCTTCTTGTTACACCACCACCTACAGGTCTGGCATGCTCTTGGCGGCATTGACGGCATATATACACGGGTACATATACAAGAACACTTTTCTGAAAACAGAGAGGTTGAAATGTCCGTTTATGAAAATAGCCGGCCACGTGTAAACGTAACATTATATTTATCAGTTTTCAGCTCAGCAACCTCAGTTCTGCATATTCTAAGCTAGCCGTGAACCCCCATTTGGCTGCTCCATTCCCAGTGTTAACAAACGCTCACTAGTCTGTTAACATGAATATTTACAACCCTCCAAGCACAGACGTCACACTTTAAATCCTACCTGTTGCCTTTCACCATCATCTTATTTAACTGCTGTCCATCTCTTGACATGTCCTCTCCTTTTCCCCTCTTTCTTTTTCTATTTTCAGCCCCAACAGCTGTTTTGATTTGCTCTTTTTCCATAGACGGCAACTTACTACTCGTACGCTCGTACCTGCTCACCCGCTCCCCCCCCCCTCTTCTATGTCAACATTCTATGTCAACATTCTATGTCAACATTCTATGTCAACATTCCATGTCAACATTCCATGTCAACATTCTATGTCAGCATTCTATGTCAACATTCTAAGTAAACATTCTAAGTCAACATTCTATGTCAACATTCTATGTCAACATTCTGTGTCAACATTCTATGTCAACATTCTATGTCAACATTCTATGTAAATATTCTAAGTAAACATTCTATGATGAATCTTATGAGACAGGGCGCCTACTCTAGCCTGTTAGTCCTCTAAAACGTTATATCGTAACATTGAAGAAACGCAGAAATTATTTAGAAACGCAGAATGCATACCCACTTTTTGCGCCACTGCGTCACATCTACGTCTTCAAGCTCAGTTGGAGGCTGCTCAGTAACGCTCAGCCAGCACCGGGAAAGAGACTTCTGATATCCTTCACTGGTCTCAGACCAGAGACACGGGGTCTGGTGGTCCATTCTTATATACTGGCTATGGCTATTACCTGTCACACGTTGTGGAATTTGTTTTGTATGTCTGAAGGTGCCAATAAAAAAGTTTATCACAAAAAGGAAAGAAAAGATGTATTTAAGATACTATCAGTGTTTCCCGGAGGTTTGGGGTATACTTGGATGAATATATTTGGGGGGTGCTTTAGGGTTGCCTGTCCAACTCACAGGTTCATGTTCCTGGATATTTGTGCTTCTACCATAAAAGTAATTAGTCTAAAAATTTCAATGTGCGTGTGTGTGTGTGTGTGTGTGTGTGTGTGTGTGCATGTGTGTGTGTAGTGACATCGTGGGTTTCACCCAGCTGTCCAGCAGCAGCACTCCGTACCAGGTGGTCGACTTCCTGAACAAACTCTACACCACCTTCGACGACATCATCGACAACTACGACGTCTACAAGGTGGAGACCATCGGAGACGCATGTGGGTCACACACACACACACACACACACAGACACACAGACAGATTGTAGTCGTTAGTTACCATGTGTGCTGACAGTGTGTCTGTGTGTGTGTGTGTGTGTGTGTGTGTGTGTCTTGCAGACATGGTGGTGTCCGGCGTTCCTCTGGAGAACGGGATCCTTCACGCTGCCGAGATCGCCAGCATGGCTCTGGACCTGGTGGGCGTCTGTCGCACCTTCAGGATCCCCCACAAACCCAACACACAGCTGCAGATACGGGCCGGGATACACTCAGGTACACACACACACACACACACACACACACAGAGAAAAAACACACAAACACAAACACACACTAAACAACAACCTTCAGTCAGACCGGCTCGGTTCTTTCAGGGAATGATTGTGAAGATTTACCAAGACTATGTTGAGGTCATTTCCTCTCTAACTGGGAGGTTTTGGGACTGATTGGTGGGATTGTTGCGGATGAAGTACGTAAGAGCCAATGACTACATTTACATGCAGCCAATAACCCGTTCAAAACCGGAATATTAGCAATAACCTGGTCGCGCACGGCCATGTAAACACCGGCAAAAACCCGAATATGCTACCTGGGTTACCCCTTTTCTAACCCGAAATTTTGGTCATGTAAACGCGTATCGGCATATCCCCATCAAAAGGAACACTGATTTGTGTTCTGCGCATGTTCTATTCGCAAGGAGTCTCGGTCTTTTGAGTAGAGGAACTTCTTGTATGTGCCAGAAAACATAGTTATAATAATAATTATAGAGTATACTATAATAATATAGTTATATGTCAATGCAGAAAACCTGCGCGCAGTATACCGGAAGTAAACAAGAAGTAGAGGTAAACATGGCGAGACGCAGCACAGCACCACACTTTTGGAGCAAGGAGGAAACCGATTTCTTCATTAGTGTGGTGAAAACCATGAATGTAATGTCTTTTGTTGACGGCAGAAAGTACCGAGATAGTGAGATTTATAAGAAGGTGACCGAAAAGTTATTTTGTCTTAAGGTCGTCCGTAGGCTACGTCCAGACGCTAACCGTGCGTCGCCGTTTACGTCGGGATATCGCCGATTGATTACAAATGCCATGTAGGAGTAACTCTCTCTGCTCTCGCATGTAAACGGGTTATTCCGAATGTTTCAGAAACCCGAATAGTGACCTTAACCCGACCATAACCCGAAAATTGACAGCTTGTAAACGTAGTCAATGAGGTTTCACCATGTATCAGCTAATTTAAATATCTCACGTTACTGTATTGCGTCAACAGTTGACTTCAGTTAATATTGGATAAGGAGTTTTATTTTGGGGGGTGCAAATGTTCCCCCAGAACCAGTTCCTTCCTGAGACTATTTAGCAGAGCCACGGTCGCTGCGTCCGGAGCTCAGCGCCATCCAGGATGACTGTGATTGGTTGAGAGAAATGTAAACAACCAGAGAGTTTTACTAGCTGTGCTGTTTGTGTGCAGGTCCGGTGGTAGCGGGGGTTGTGGGGACCAAGATGCCTCGTTACTGTCTGTTTGGAGATACAGTCAACACAGCATCAAGGATGGAGTCCACCAGCCTGGGTAACACACACACACACACACACACACACACACACACACACACACACACACACACACATCTCTGTGTTACACTGAAATACGGTGGCACCAGAGTTAAGACACCTAAAAACATCTCCCAAATGATTTGCCCAAAATGTGTCAATCAAACTTTAGTGTGTGTGTGTGTGTGTGTGTGTGTGTGTGTGTGTGTAAGAGAGAAAGACCCGCCCCCAGAGACAGAGAAACCAATCAGGCTTATCTTTCTGCGCATTGATATCTTACGGGACTTTTTATTGTGCTTTGTGTCGGAAATGTCCTGGATACAGCGAGTCTACGTTAGTACTTTTAGTGCAGTACCTTGTCTGTTTTTAGTACTTTTACTGTAGTAACATCTGTTTTTAGTACTTTTACTGCAGTAAAACATCTTGGTTAAACGTGTGTTTCCAGCCCTGAAGATCCAGAGCAGCTGCAGTACGTTCTACCTGCTCGAGGAGATCGGAGGCTATGAGCTGCAGTGCAGAGGGACGATGCAAGTCAAGGTACCGGCAACACTGGGGGCACTATGGGGTTTGTTGCCATTCTGTGTCTAACTGTCTAACTGTCTAACTGTGGTCTCTCTCTCTCTCTCTGTGTCTCCGAAGGGGAAAGGGGACATGGTGACCTACTGGCTGGAGGGGAAGAAAACCTCTCTGGTCTCCAAGGATACCGACGCCACGGCAACCAAACACATCCCCACGGAGACGGAGACGGAGACGGAGACGGAGACGGAGACGGAGCTGTACTCGTCCGTGCCGGGGTTTCTGAGCGGAGGTCCGGACTGATCCCCCAAATTGCCTCCTGTTAGCAGTGCTGCTTCTGGACTCGTTTCTGGCGTCTTTTGGGGCGTTATTTGCTCGACATCTCTGTCGCTGTTCTCATGTTTTTGGCACTTTCTCTTCCTGAAAGGTTTTAACCTGTTTAACCAGGTTTTATGGACATTTTCGTTGCTTTTGTTGTTTAGTTTTTTGACATCGGTTGACATTTTCATTGCTGTTTTGTACCGTTACGTGTGAATGTTTTTTAATCTTAAGTTTGAAGATGATCAGAAGATGTTTAAAAGTTGTTGAAGTTGTTTACGCTGCATCGTATCGTAGAAACATCGTCAGGTCTTAATATCTGACACAGATGTTTATTTATCATTTCCTGTTTAGAAAGAAAAGGTTGATTAAGATCCTATTTCATCACGAAACCTACGACAGCACATGAAGGTTACTGCTGCTCTCTGCTATGTCTAACACACACACACACAGACACACACAGAGACACATACTCACACACACAACACACACACGCAGACACACGCAGACACACGCAGACACGCAGACACACACACACACACACACAAACAGAGACAACACAAACACACACACACACACTCACACACACACACAGAGACACACACAGAGACACACACACACACACACACACAGACACATACTCACATACTCACACACACATCACACACACACACAGACACACACACACAGAGACACATACACATACTCACACACATCACACACACAGAGACACATACACACACACAGACACATACACACACATCACACACACAGACACACACACACAGAGACACATACTCACACACACACAGACACACACACACAGAGACACACACACATACAGACACACACACACAGACACATACTCACACACACACACCACACACACACAACAAACACACACACACAGACAGACACATCACACACACACAAACACACAGACACACACACAGATTTTTCCGTCTGGTTTAATGTCTGTTTGGTCCACAGTTGTATCAAAAATGTAATTTCACTCTAATAAATGTAAAGAGAAAAGCAGCGCTGTCATATTTGCAGTTTCTGATGATGAATGAATGAATGAATGAAAGGGTTAAATGTGTGTAATCTCTAGTGAAGGCCTCTTTCACAATGCCTGCGTGGCGTGTCAGTTGCGTGCCAGTTGCGTGTCAGTTGCGTGTCAGTTGCGTGTCAGTTGTCTATGTCTTTGTACACCAGAAACGTGTCTGTACACACGTGTGTTTCCCATTGATTAACTGATGAAATGGTGATTATTAAGGACATTTTTTCATGGAAATGCTATAATATTTTTACGAGGAATATTGTTAGATGTTCTTTTTAACATATGGTTCCTTTAACATATGGTTCCTTTAACATATGGGTCCTTTAACATATGGGTCCTTTAACATTTGGTTCCTTTAACATATGGGTCCTTTAACATATGGGTCCTTTAACATTTGGTTCCTTTAACATATGGGTCCTTTAACATATGGGTCCTTTAACATATGGTTCCTTTAACATATGGGTCCTTTAACATATGGGTCCTTTAACATATGGTTCCTTTAACATATGGGTCCTTTAACATATGGTTCCTTTAACATATGGGTCCTTTAACATATGGTTCCTTTAACATATGGGTCCTTTAACATATGGGTCCTTTAACATATGGTTCCTTTAACATATGGGTCCTTTAACATATGGGTCCTTTAACATATGGTTCCTTTAACATATGGTTCCTTTAACATATGGGTCCTTTAACATATGGTTCCTTTAACATATGGGTCCTTTAACATATGGGTCCTTTAACATATGGGTCCTTTAACATATGGTTCCTTTAACATATGGTTCCTTTAACATATGGGCCCTTTAACATATGGGCCCTTTAACATATGGGTCCTTTAACATATGGTCATATTTATCTTCTTAATTTCTCTGTTATTTAACCAGAGCTTGTAACATTAAGTATTTTCATGTAGTTTGGTCTTGCATTTGTGACTGTCCTGTGTTTATGTCTTGCTGCAGAACCAATTGCCCTACGGGGACAAATAAAAGTCTAAACTAAACTAAACTAAAATAATAGCAGCAGTAGTTTACTTCATATGATAAACATAAACATAATTAAAGCTGCAAGCAGCGATGACGGGCCCTCGCTTCTTGCCCCGGGGGGTACTGGCAAATGCAACATCACATGTAGACCACACATTCTAAGTTTCATGTAAATCAGAATAACTTTTGCTAAGATACAACCGTTCATGTTTTGACACCCACCTACATGAAGTTGTTCCTCCATAACTTGCGCATTGTGTTAGCTATCAAAATTCTTTTGATAACTTTTAGTTACGAGGGTCCATCGAGTCTATATCCAAGTTTTCGTGCAGATTGGACTCACGGCCCAGGAGGAGTTAGACAAAGTATGTTTCCCATATATCGCAATGTGAATAATTAATAAAAGAAATTCTAACAGCGCCATCTAATGGCCGATGCACTATAAATTTGGCGTGGATGGTCAAGCCCCTATACGGAACAACTTTGTCATGCTTGGTGGCAATCGGAATAAGTCTTGGTAAGATATGCAACTTCCTGTTTCGACAGCCCCTTACAGGAAGTTGGTCCTCTGTAACTTGCGCATTGTGTTAGCTATCAAAATTCTTTTGATATGTTTTTGTCATGAGCGTCCTCCGAGTCTACGTGCACATTTTTGTGCAGATGAGACTCACGCTCTTGGAGGAGTTAAAAAAGGAGGTTTTGCTCAAAGCGAATTTGCTAATTAATTACAGAAATTAAAACCGCGCTATCTAAAGGCCAATTGACGCCATATTTGGCAGACAGCCTCATTGGCACATGAGGAACAACAGTTTTAAGTTTTGTGTCCATCGGAATAGCCATTGGCAAGATACAGCCATTCCTGTTTCCACACCCACCTACAGGAAGTTGGTTCTCCATAACTTGCGCATTGTTTTAGCTATCAATATTCTTTTGATAACTCTTTGTCACGAGGGTCCTCAGAGTCTGTATGAAAGTTTTTGTGCCGATTGGACTCACGCCTCAGGAGTAGTTAGACAGAGTAGGTTTCCCATATATCAATATTTTGCGGATTAATTAAACAAAATTAAAACAGCGCCATCTAATGGCCGATTGCCGCCAAGTTTGGCAGAGATGCAAATTCTGCCATGACAAAAACGACCTTGTCAAGTTTCGGGCCAATCGGAATAATTGTTGCCAAGATAACGCAACTTCCTGTTTAGACAGGAAGTTGCTATAACATGCACATTTTTTCAATTATCAAAATTCTCTGGATAACTTTTCGTCATGACGGTCAACAGATACTACCTGCAAAGATTCAAGAAGATTGAAATCACGGCCTAGGACAAGTTCGAAAGAATGTAAAACACCTGAAAAATGCATAATTAAAAATGGCCGCCTTCCGGTTGGGCGGAGCTAATGAATGTAAATGGGAAATATGTCCGCAGTGAAAAGAGCAATATGTGAATTAAATCTGGTGAAGATTGGAGCAACTATGTCCAAGTTGAGGCCTTCCACGCATTAGGGGGGCGCTATGGAGCCCGCTTACAGGTATGGCCCAAATCGCTGTACAGTCTCGCAAAGCCCCCAGGTGTTTATGTGGGCGCCAATTTTTGTGAGTTTTCGTGTATAGTGAGGCCGTCAAAAATGTGCCCAAGGGCTAAAACCAATTAGGGGGCGCTATAGAGCAACCGTACCACTCACAGGCCTAAATGTGAATTCAGATGAAAGAGTTTAATATTCTGCACATAGCTGCAACATTTTAAGAGTTTTCGTGCATCCTAAAGTCCAAAAACAAGTGTTCGTAAAATGAAGATTGCACGAAAACCAAGATTTCGGAAATTTTTGAATTTTGTAATTTTTTTATAAAAATAGCTCCATGGAGTTCAAGATGAGACCTACGTTCCCTCAAAAGTTGGTATATTAACTTATTACTTTTTTCGGAATTAAGGCGCACGTTAGGGGGCGCTATGGAGCCCCCTGGCAACGCCCGAGCCCAAGCTCTACAGAACTTTAAAATTTTCACCAGTTGAGACAGGTGTGTAAATCTTTGTGAGTTTTCGTGCATGCTAACACCTTCAAAAATGCGACGAAGGACTCGGAAAAATAATAATCTGATGAAAAACAATAGGTTCCTTCGCACTTTCAGTGCAAGGCACCGTTTGATTACAGCAAAGACAACGTCGGCAGCGTTGACGGCTAAATAGGCTCCAGAACATCTCCTTCTGTTGACAGGTGCAGCATTAGAAAATATTATTTTAAAGGACATTTATATATATCTGCATTTATATCAGAACCTCGAGACTTTCAGACCAACATGGCATCATGACTTTGCGTAAATATATACGCCACTTTCATAAAGCCAAATGGCGTGTTATTTGACGCCATTTTCAGCTATCCACGTGTATGATACACGCTGGATACAGCTGATGTAAACAGACCCACCACGTGGCCTCGCCACGTTGCGCGTTATCGCGAGAACGCGCAACGTACTATCGCGAGAACAACGTCACACGCCTGTTAAGAAAAAAAAAAAATGGTTGAGTTTAGGAAAAGAACACAGGGAAAGGCTTTAGGAACAAAACAGTGACAAAAACACGGAAAATAACGACTAAAACACGCTTACGACAACAACAAATGGTTGGGTTTAGGAAAGAAACATCGGGTAAAGGCTTATTAAAAACAAAACTTGGCAAGCGGCCGAAAAATGTCGCTTAACAGCGGTAGCGAACCAGCTCCCAGGTGAAAGTCCTGTGTTTTACCCCTCCTCCAACCCAGCCTACCTCCTTACTCAATCCCCCGTTCCTTTATACCACTCGCTACAGCGGAAATGGAGTCGCAATATAGGCCAATGGCGGCCGATTTGCGTTGATATACACGCAAAAATGCGATTATGAGTCTTGATAACACGCAAAAACAGAATACAAATTGGCGTGTCATACATACGCCAATTCATGAGATCAGTCTGCTCAGACACACAAATGTGTCATTAATAGGATGTATGTGTGTCTAAATATAAACATCTTTTCATGTTCTATGTTGCCTGGAAACGCTTCCAACACGCTGGCGTGAAAAACAGGTCCTATTTATAGACTCTAGTGAAGTGTGTGTTGTGTAGTGTAGTGTGTGTTGTGTAGTGAAGTGTGTGTTGTGTAGTGAAGTGTGTGTTGTGTGTGTTGTGTAGTGAAGTGTGTGTTGTGTAGTGAAGTGTGTGTTGTGTAGTGAAGTGTGTGTTGTGTAGTGAAGTGTGTGTTGTGTAGTGAAGTGTGTGTTGTGTGTGTTGTGTAGTGAAGTGTGTGTTGTGTAGTGAAGTGTGTGTTGTGTAGTGTTGTGTGTGTTGTGTAGTGAAGTGTGTGTTGTGTAGTGAAGTGTGTGTTGTGTGTGTTGTGTAGTGAAGTGTGTGTTGTGTAGTGAAGTGTGTGTTGTGTGTGTGTTGTGTAGTGTAGTGTAGTGTAGTGTAGTGTGTGTTGTGTAGTGAAGTGTGTGTTGTGTGTGTTGTGTAGTGAAGTGTGTGTTGTGTAGTGTAGTGTAGTGTGTGTTGTGTGTGTGTGTGTTGTGTAGTGAAGTGTGTGTTGTGTGTGTTGTGTAGTGAAGTGTGTGTTGTGTAGTGTAGTGTAGTGTGTGTTGTGTAGTGAAGTGTAGTGTGTGTTGTGTGTGTGTGTGTGTGTTGTTGTGTAGTGTAGTGTAGTGTGTGTTGTGTAGTGAAGTGTGTGTTGTGTAGTGTAGTGTAGTGTGTGTTGTGTAGTGAAGTGTGTGTTGTGTGTGTTGTGTAGTGAAGTGTGTGTTGTGTAGTGTAGTGTAGTGTGTGTTGTGTAGTGAAGTGTGTGTTGTGTGTGTTGTGTAGTGAAGTGTGTGTTGTGTAGTGTAGTGTAGTGTGTGTTGTGTAGTGAAGTGTAGTGTGTGTTGTGTGTGTGTGTGTTGTGTAGTGTAGTGTAGTGTAGTGTGTGTTGTGTAGTGAAGTGTAGTGTGTGTTGTGTGTGTGTGTGTTGTGTAGTGTAGTGTAGTGTAGTGTGTGTTGTGTAGTGAGTGTGTGTTGTGTGTGTTGTGTAGTGAAGTGTGTGTTGTGTAGTGTAGTGTGTGTTGTGTGTGTGAAGTGTGTAGTGTTGTGTTGTGTGTGTTGTGTAGTGGGTGTTGTAGTGTAGTGTGTTGTGTAGTGAAGTGTGTGTTGTGTGTGTTGTGTAGTGAAGTGTGTGTTGTGTAGTGAAGTGTGTGTTGTGTAGTGTAGTGTGTGTTGTGTAGTGAAGTGTAGTGTGTGTTGTGTGTGTGTGTGTGTTGTATTGTGTAGTGTAGTGTGTGTTGTGTAGTGAGGTGTGTGTTGTGTGTGTTGTGTAGTGAAGTGTGTGTTGTGTAGTGTGTGTAGTGTGTGTTGTGTAGTGAAGTGTGTGTTGTGTGTGTAGTGTAGTGAGTGTGTGTTGTGTAGTGTAGTGTAGTGTGTGTTGTGTGTGTGTGTGTTGTGTAGTGAAGTGTGTGTTGGTGTGTGTTGTGAAGTGTGTGTTGTGTAGTGTAGTGTGTGTTGTGTAGTGAAGTGTGTGTTGTGTGTGTGTGTGGTGTGGTGGTGGTGTGTGTGTGGTGTGGTGTAGTGTGTGTTGGTGTTGTGTGTGTGTTGTGTAAGTGTGTGTTGGTGTGTGTTGTGAAGTGTGTGTTGTGTGGTGTAGTGTGTGTTGTGTAGTGAAGTGTGTGTTGTGTGGTGTAGTGTAGTGTAGTGTGTGTTGTGTAGTGTATAGTGTAGTGTAGTGTGTGTTGTGTGTGTGTGTGTGTGTGTTGTGTAGTGTAGTGTAGTGTGTGTTGTGTAGTGAAGTGTGTGTTGTGTGTGTTGTGTAGTGAAGTGTGTGTTGTGTAGTGTAGTGTAGTGTAGTGTAGTGTGTGTTGTGTAGTGAAGTGTGTGTTGTGTGTGTAGTGTAGTGAAGTGTGTGTTGTGTAGTGTAGTGTGTGTTGTGTGTGTGTGTGTTGTGTAGTGAAGTGTGTGTTGGTGTGTGTTGTGTAGTGAAGTGTGTGTTGTGAAGTGTGTGTTGTGTAGTGTAGTGTGTGTTGTGTAGTGAAGTGTGTGTATGTGTGTGTTGTGTAGTGAAGTGTGTGTTGTGAAGTGTGTGTAGTGTAGTGTGTGTTGTGTAGTGAAGTGTGTGTTGTGTAGTGAAGTGTGTGTTGTGAAGTGTGTGTTGTGTAGTGTAGTGTGTGTTGTGTAGTGAAGTGTGTGTTGTGTAGTGTAGTGTGTGTTGTGTAGTGAAGTGTGTGTTGTGTAGTGAAGTGTGTGTTGTGTAGTGAAGTGTGTATTGGTGTGTGTGTGTGTGTTGTGTAGTGAAGTGTGTGTTGGTGTGTGTGTGTGTTGTGTAGTGTAGTGTGTGTTGGTGTGTGTGTGTGTTGTGTAGTGAAGTGTGTGTTGGTGTGTAGTGTGTGTTGTGGCTCATCACCATCTCCCCTGGCTGGCTGAATTAATGAATATTGATGGCGTGCTGTGGGGCAGCTGGCCGACCACGGAGGACTAGTTTACCGGTTAGCTGGCCGACCACGGAGGGCTAGTTTACCGGTTAGCTGCCGACCACGGAGGGACTAGTTTACCGGTTAGCTGCCGACCACGGAGGACTAGTTTACCGGTTAGCTGGCCGACCACGGAGGGCTAGTTTACCGGTTAGCTGCCGACCACGGAGGGCTAGTTTACCGGTTAGCTGGCCGACCACGGAGGGCTAGTTTACCGGTTAGCTGCCGACCACGGAGGACTAGTTTACCGGTTAGCTGGCCGACCACGGAGGGCTAGTTTACCGGTTAGCTGCCGACCACGGAGGGCTAGTTTACCGGTTAGCTGGCCGACCACGGAGGGCTAGTTTACCGGTTAGCTGGCCGACCACGGAGGGCTAGTTTACCGGTTAGCTGGCCGACCACGGTGGGCTAGTTTACCGGTTAGCTGGCCGACCACGGTGGGCTAGTTTACCGGTTAGCTGGCCGACCACGCGAGGGCTGTTCACGGCTAGTTTACCGGTTAGCTGGCGACCCCGGAGGGCTAGTTACCAGTTAGCTGGCCGACCACGGAGGGCTAGTTTACCGGTTAGCTGGCGACCCGGAGGGCTAGTTACCAGTTAGCTACCGACCACCGGAGGGCTAGTTTACCGGTTAGCTGGCCGACCCGCGAGGGCTAGTTACCAGTTAGCTGCCGACCCGCGAGCTGGTTTACCGTTAGCTGGCCGACCACGGAGGGCTGGCTTTACCAGTTAGCTGCCGACCACGGAGGGCTAGTTTACCGGTTAGCTGCCGACCACGGTGGGCTAGTTTACCAGTTAGCTGCCGACCACGGAGGGCTAGTTTACCGGTTAGCTGCCGACCACGGAGGGCTAGTTTACCAGTTAGCTGCCGACCACGGTGGCGCAAGATGGACGACGAAGGATCTCCACCGGGAGATAGTTTGACCCTCGCAGGCTCCCTTACTCTCCGACTGGTCCTTATGTTTACATTAGAGACGGATGGAAAAAGGATTTTAACTTGAGTGATAAATTCATGTGTGACCAAATTATCCCTCGGCCAAACTCGTGTGTGTGTGTGTGTGTGTTCTGTGTGAGAGTGTGTGTCTGTGTGTGTGTTCTGTGTGAGAGTGTGTGTCTGTGTGTGTGTTCTGTGGACTCATCTGCATGAGTGGTTTGGATACGAGCACAGCTGCAAAAGGCAGCTCGCCTATCCTTTTCATAAAACACACACACACACACACAGATACACAGTAGAGGAGCAGGTTTTTAATTACAGATGAGAGAGAATAAGAGTGTGTTTGAAGTTTTTTTTGTTAATAATCTCTGTGTGTGTGTGTGTCTGAATGTGTCTGTGTGTGTCTGAGTGTGTGTCTGTGTGTGTGTGTGTGCATGTGTGTGTGTGTGTCTGAGTGTGTGTGTGTGTGTGTGTGTGTGTCTGTGTGTGTGTCTGAGTGTGTGTGTGTGTCTGTGTGTGTAATGTTTGTTAAAAGGCTAAATATGTGTCTGAGCGTTCTGAATGGAGAATTGTTGTACACACTACAATCATTTAGATTGGTTTAATTTGAATATTCCCTCAAATATCTCAATCACAATATCAGATGTTAATAATTCAGGTTAGATGTTATATCGTGTAGTACTATTAGAAGGTTAATGTCCCTGTTTGAATACAACACACACACACACACACACACACACACACACACACACACACACATTTTATATCTCTTTATATTTCCTCAGAGGTATTTGCCAGGTTGTTATGGTGCTGCTCTGTCTCCACAGAGAAGAGGAGCAGGTTTTTAATTACCGATGAGAGAATCTGTCTTGTGTGTGTGTGTGTGTGTCTCTGTGTGTGTGTGTGTGTGTGTGTGTGTGTGTCTCTCTGTGTGTGTGTGTGTGTGTGTGTGTGTGTTACTAATAGAATGAGTACTCACCTATAGAGCCTCTTCATTCTGTTGACATCATTTACATTTCTGAGGACACACACATCAAACATTCATCGTTATAAAACACACTTTTAGTTACTGAATACATCAGAGACACACACACACACACACGCATGCATGCACACACACACACACACAGAGACACACACACACACGCACACACACACACACACACACACACAGAGAGACTCGCATGCACACACACACACACACATACAGAGACACACACACACACACACACACACACACACACACAAGAGACACACGCATGCACACACACACACACACAGAGAGACACACACAGAGACACACACACACACAGAGACACAGCGCACGCACACACACACACACACACACGAGACACACACACACACACACAAAGAGACACACACACACACACACACACACACACACACACACACACACACACACACACACACACACACACACACACACACCAGGGTCTTTCTTTGTTCAGGGTGAATCTGATTGGATCGTCCGTGTCGAGCCTGTGAACAGCCAATCAGAGCGGAGAAGAGCAAGGTTTTCTGACACTGAGGAAAACTGGAAAAAATATCACAGACCAAGACCCAGAACCAGAACCAAACCCAGACCCAGACCAAGACCCAGACCCAAACCCAGACCTAGAACCAGAACCAGACACAGACCCAGACCAAGACCCAGACCCAGACCCAAACCCAGACCTAGAACCAGAACCAGACACAGACCCAGACCCAGAACCAGACCCAAACCCAGACCTAGAACCAGAACCAGACACAGACCCAGACCCAGCAACACCCCCTAACGGCCGATCTTCGCCAAATTTGGTACGGAGCCTCGGAGCGGCGTGCCGAACTATAATCTCAAGTTTGGTGTCGATAGCGTTTACTTTGGCCAAGATACGCTCAAGTTGGTGTTTTTGGTGGCTAGCGATAAAAACGAAAAAATAAATAAAATTGTTCGTTATTTCCGCATATTTTTAACGTCGCAAAATTCTTTTGGGGGCTTGTGGGCGGGTCGGTCTGGAGACGCTAGAGGCCGAATTTCGTGCAGATCGGTCACACGACCCAGGAGGAGTTCCCAAAAGCAGCTTTGTGATAAATTGTAAATTTCCCTCGTTGGGATAACAGAGTTTGAGGCTTTTTCAAGTTCACAATTTTGTGTTTTTATTAAAAAATATGAACACAAATACACATTCAAACCAAAATACTACACAAAATACTACACAAAAATACTACACAAAATACTACACTGAGGCAAACCAAACAGCCAGCTCACAGCAAGCTGCCAACCAAGCCCTCCTTTCTTCTCCTGATGCCCTTTTAAACTCAGCTAACTGGACCATACCAAATACACAGGGATTAGAGGGGTGGGCTCACCCGAGCAAGCAACAGTTACACTGAAGTTTCTCACAAAATCATTACAATCAGATGGATCGGTTACTGCTGACGTTACTATTTATACGTGTATGTGCACCCTTTACAACAGGCACCCCAAAATATTATAGACATGTCATTTTACTGCAGCACTATCTCACCTGTTGTTCTTCACGTTGGGCTTGCCCGGTTCCTCCCTACAGAACGGACCTAATGACTGTCCCTCAATAACCCACGACATCAAACAGACACTAAACTGTCTTAATGTCGGGGAACAGGGCCCAGCGAAAAGGGAGTTAAAACTAAAATATTAAAATTAAAAATTAAATATAAAAGTCTAGGCAGAAATGGGCGTGGCCTGCGTGTGATTCAGTCAGATCTCCAACGTTTAAAAGTCAGTAAAAACATCGCAAAATGTAGAAAAGAAACGATACGCAGCAATAAAGTCAAAGATATTTAGATTTTTCAATGAAATAAAGTCAAACTCTCAACCAATGCAGCCAACTGCAG
>NC_053125.1:33933587-33991087 GCF_010015445.1 Perca fluviatilis
TGCCTCAAAAATTCACCCTCTACTACTACTCACTGTACCACCCTCTACTACACTGTACCTCCCTACTCACACTGTACCACACCTCTCTACTACACTACAAAATACCCCTCCCTCTACTTACACCCCATGTACCTCCTCTACTACACTGTACCACCCCCTCTTACTACACTGTACCTCCCTCTACTACACTGTACCCACCCACCCTCTCTACTCATACACTATAACCTTCCCTTTACTACACACACTGTTCCTCCCCTCTACTACACTGTACCTCCCCCTCTACTACACCTTAATGTACCACCCTCTACTAACACTGTACCTCCCCTCTACTACACTGTACCTCACCCTCTACTACACTGTACCTCCCTCTAACTACACTGTACACTACCCACTGTGTACCCTCCCTCTAACCCCTACTACACTGTACCTCCCTCTTACTACACTGTACCACCCCTACGCTTCTGTACCCCTCCCTCTACTACACTCTGTACCACCCCTCTACCACACTGTACCCCCCCCTCTACTCACACTGTTCCCCCCTCACCTGCCCCCCCCCTCCTTGCCTCCCTTCCCCCAACCACCCCTCCCCACACCCTCTTTACCCCCTGTAGCACCCCTTACTACACTGTGCCACCCTCTCCACTACACTGTGCCACCCTCTACTATACTGTACCACCCCCTTACTGTAACCACAACTCTACTACACTGTACCACACCCTCTACTACTTGTACCACCTCTAGCACGCTTGTACCAACCATCTACTACCGGTACCACCCTCTAGTACACTGTACCACTATCTACTATGCTGTACGACCATCTACTACACTGTACCACCCTCTACTACGCTTGTACCACACTCTCTACTACACCTGAAATACACCCTCTTCTACACTGTACCACCCTCTAGTACACTGTACCACTATCTACTATGCTGTACCACCATCTACTACACTGTACCACCCTCTACTACTCTGTACCACCCTCTACTACACTGTACCACCCTCTACTACGCTGTACCACCCTCTAGTACACTGTACCACTATCTACTACACTGTACCACCCTCTAGTACACTGTGTACTGCTGTGGACCACAGGCCTGGTGGGTGTTTCCTGTTTCTTATGGTCAGTGCTACATGGTCACCGTTAAACGTCTGGGTGTTTATACTGATTGAGGTCAAAGGTAGAGCAGCTCTGAGAACTGAATTCTTCTTCTATGGTCTGTAGTATAGCATCTGTGTCTTTACACAGCCTTGCAGACTCCCCGCTCACAGCCCCCCAGGCTGAGGTTGGGATATATCTCAGACCTCATCGCCCCGACAATGCTGACTGAGAGAAGCATGAAACCAGTGTGAGAGGGTTTCTCTAAATCCTGGAGACATGTTGGACAAAGGGGTCTTCAGCTGAGACCAGAGACCCTCCATCAGATCCAGGTCTTACTCTCAGGATCACATCCTCCCCCCAGTCTCTGATCCTCCTCTACACAGTTAACATATTAACATATATTAATATAACACACACACACACACACACACACACACACACACACACACACATATATAAAGTAAAAAACCCTTAGAATCCAAATATTAAGTATTTATCAGAATAAGATACAAGAGTAAAACCGTTTAAAGCACATTAAGGTATCTGAATATTAAAACTGAGTTATCAACTTCCATCACATCTCTGATCATTATTATTTCACTTTGGTATAGTTCACATTTCGGAACATTTCCTTTAGCAAACATCATGTAATTCTACTTCATAGATAATCCAGTGTAAGGTCTTATTTAGAGACAGACTCGTCCTCTATGTCCCCCTGAGATATTCTGAGCTGCATCACATGATTTTATAATTACAATAACAACAATATTCACAATGTAATCAACTCCTCAGTTTAAACTATTCAAGATTAGTTGATTTTTAATCATTAGCTGGAAGAAATCACTCCAAGCAACACAAGCCTTTATATGGCTGAGCAGAAAACAAGCATTTAAAATTCCCTCGATATAAAATGTATTATTATCAAAACACCCAAACAGAAGACATGTTGAAGAGCTCTCCACACCTGATTAGAAGATATTTTGTGGGTGCTCCATCTGCTGATATTTACAACTAAAGAAACATTATTTCCTGTTAAAAGCTTGCAGGTCAGCAGGGATACAGCTCAGCGTTGAGTAACAAGAGAGGGGCCCATATATAGAGGTCTGGTCCTCAACACAGCAGCCCAGGGTTAACTAATTGCGATTAATTTCACCGATATTGCGATATGATTCATGATATTGGAGGGAATGATCATTTTTGTATCATTATTCTCATTTTCATTGACTAATATTAAATCTTAAAAAATTAAAATGATTATAGTTTGATTTAGGATCTGTACCAAACAAAGATGTTTTCTGTAGTCTGTAGTATATGATTTGTAGGCCTGGAAGTCTCTGCAGCACCCTAATACTTCATTCAGAATGGTTAGACACATATTTTGCCTTTAACGAATATTGCGCCCCGTAACGTAACTTTTCTTTTTCATTAAAGAAACATTACTTTTACTTGAGTAAATGTTCTAGTTCACTAAAGGTAAAGTTAATTACTTTACCTTTACTTACTGACCCTCCTCTGGGACCATCTCCTCATGGAGACCCTACAGGATCTCAGAGCTCAGATACACAGACCCCCACCACCACCACCATGGAAACAGACCAAATAGCAGATCTGACCTTACACCCTCAGAAGTAATGTACATCATGTTGTAAATACCAGGGATGTACCGAATCCAGGCTTATGATTCGGCTGAATATTGGGCTATATGAAGGAGTTCGGTTTCTGCCGAACCTTAGAATTTTTCCCCAGGGAACCGAACCCTATGCTTGCACTCTGCGCGCTACACTGGTCAACGTAATCACGCAACCGTTGATTACAGGAAGGTGTTTATGTAGGTGGAGCGTTCATTGCAGCAGGCTGTGAGAAAGTGGACATGGAAATGGTGAGCAGAAAAAGTTGTTGTTTGGCAGTACTTTCAATCAAAAGAAGGCCATTCAAGTCCAGCTACATGTTGAACCTACTCAATGCTGATTGGTCTGGTGGTGGCGAGGACCCTAAACTATACACAACATGGCCGCTGTTACAACATCTGGTACGAAACATCCAAAATAATACGAGTTGTGCATGAAGGAATCTCCAGACAGCAGCCAGAATGCAGCAACTTCAGGTACGGCAAAGGAAGGACAGTCACTGCTAGAGACTGGTCCTAACCAGACAGGCTGTCAGCTGTTCTCTCTGTAAATGAGTCTCTCTACAGTGGCAGTGGAGCGACTGCTGCTCGTTAGCTGACGTTAGCTTTCTAACTTCACCCACCCAACATGCCTTCATCATACACTGGTTAGCCAAAATTTGCCAAACTAAATTGTCACTCATCTGGCGACAGCAATGTACTTTCCTACGATGTGAAAAGAGCGTGTGAACTCAACATTAAGTTGTTACATTTAACTAATTTAGAGGCTGTGGACGTCGTTTACTTCTTAGTGCGTTTACTGTGTTAATGGACTGAGGCTGGGAGGAGGATTCGGTTTCCGATTAGGCAGAATCTTAACCAGTGGATTCTGTATTCGGCCGAACCCCAAAAATCTGGATTCAGTGCATCCCTAATGTATACAGCACATGACAAAGCAGTCAGGGGTAAAGAGCTCTGGGAGTTGTCAGACGAACTGAACGGTCGATGTTCCAGCAGCATAATGAGCAGATGGTCCTGATCTCTTGTCCTTATGTATTTTATATATCAGGACACAACCCACTGCAACAGCTACAAGAAGCAGAACACCTGCCAGTCCAACGATGAGGCCTACAGGAGAGGAGGGTCCATCACCAGAATCTGAAGATAATAAAACATATGAGTCAGTAGATGTGTGGATAGTGGAGCAGTCTTCCTCCTCTCTGATGTTAGAAACTGCAGCTACAACCTGATACTCAGAAAAACTCACTGAGAGAGACTCACTCACCTGCTGGGTCTCTAACCTGCAGACTGATGATTCTGATGGTTCTGATTTGGTCAGAGTCATCGGTTTTAACTCGACACTTGTATTCTCCAGCGTCGTGTCTGCTCACATTCTTCAGAGTTAAAGACATGTTCCCGTCCTTCAGATCTCTGTCCACCAGCTCCACCCTGTCCTTAAAGGATGGATGCTGGTGGGTTGTATTCAAGTGTCCATCTCTGTTTAAGAGGACAATATCTGGCTTCAGGTCAGCTCTGGTCCACTGTTCAGCTCTGATGGAGGAATCAGCAGCCTGACATGGCAGAGTGACATCATCTCCAGGGTGCACTGTTACATTTAGGTCTGAAAAACAATAATAAACAATAGTAATCAATTAAAGTCATGGTACTTCTAAAGACCTCCATCAGGTGTAACTCTGCAGAATGGATGTTAATTATCAGAGATATCAGAGGACTTTATTATCACGAGGTCAACACATGAAGAAGCTCCTCACTGAGATACGTGTTGACATGACTCATCAATAGTTCAGCTCTAATAAAAAGTAAATGTTATTAAAAAGGTCATTGTTTAATATTAGATCTGATCTCTTTCATACTCAGTGTCTCTCACCCCTAAAAGGTCATTTTAATCTATTCCGTGGCTACGTACGTAGAGATACCGAGTCTGACGTCACCTCTCTAAACATTTACTACAGGTTACAGCGCTCGGCCATGGCTTGGTAGCATTGCATCCCCCCCCCCCCGACTCATTTCCTGGTTCTCCTTCTCCATAAACAACATGAGATCAAGGAGAGGGTTAAATCACACACACACACACACACACACACACACACACACACACACACACACACACACACACACACACACACACACACACACACACACACACACACACACACACACACACACACACACACAGCTCTGTGTACAATATGTAACATTTCTGCATTAAAACTAGGCTTGACAAAATGTGATATTGCGATATCGATATTAATTTCGATATTTTTAAACATAAGTAAAATTACAAAAGTTAAGGGAAAACGCATCAAAATAGATTCATAACAAATACAGCACAAGGTTTACTTCAACTGACGGTCATATTGGAACAACATGAATAAATAAATAAATAACGACCATGTCTACAGTCCTGGGGTCTCATTTATAAAACTGTGTGTACGATCCTTACTATAAGTGTATATGGTGGTGGTGATGGCGCAGTGGATATGACACATGTCTTTGGTGTGAGAGATCCGGGTTTGATTCCCACTGCGATACATCAACCAATGTGTCCCTGAGCAAGACACTTAACCCCTAGTTGCTCCAGAGGCGTGCGACCTCCGAGATATGTAGCAATTGTAAGTCGCTTTGGATTAAAGCGTCAGCTAAATGACATGTGATGTATTGTAATGTAATGTACGTACGCCCAAAAGCCCAAAATGGTGCACCGCGAAAAAAAGTCTGATTTATAAAACCGTGTGGACACACACCTGTAAGAAATGTTCCCTTTATAAATCACAGATTGACTACAAGTGTGCGTGCGTGGATCAATCTCTTATCCAGCCCTGGACACGCCCATTTTTAACCATAAATAGTCAATGTAAAGCACCTCGTGAATGCTGTATGAATGACACTGGCAGTTGTTACACTGTATCATGATGACTGGCAGAGAAAAAGCTAAAAACTTCTCAGGCGTTCAGGAATTGCTGCCAATTGAATTATAATTTCGGCCTGTTGTCGCAAAGTGTAGGGAAACCGGATCTATAGACTACATATATTAATAATACGTCCAAATCAGCAGGCATTACGGTACTCGGGGACAGCTTCGATATACCAGACGTATAGAATAAGATTTAACAGAACTATATATTAAATCCAAACAAGACTTAGTGATGAAGTTGATGATTATATATAATATTTATTTAAAAAAACACTTAGCTGTCAGCCATTTCCCTCTGAAAACAGCCGGTTTCACCCAGAGTGGCGAGGACCTCTATTTGGACCGGGATGGCACGGTTCCGGCGCGTTGGCCTCTCTACTGGACCCAATTCAGTACATAGATCCAAGAGCGCAGCTATTACTCTTACAGCTATATTAGGGAATTTAAATCGGCAAATTAGCCAGTCATCGTCATGGTTCCTGAAGTCTCTTTCTCTCCTGATTCTTCCATTCCAGTCCTCCTGCAGGACCAGCAGGGCCATCATGCAGCATTACGCACGGGGGTCACCGCAGTATTTATATGTTTAGTCTACAACAATTTGTGATTGTTAACACCTTGCTAAAATCACAGCAACAACTAGTGGTATCCCCCACCCTGAGATACAATCTGAAGATGAAAGAAAGTGTTTTAGGCAAACACACTTTTCTTCATGAAGGTTTTGTTAGCAGTATTAAAATTCGGACTGATAACAAGGACATTAAGGGTAAAGATTGCGCGAGAGCTTAACGGCTATATTTCCAGACTTTGACATTTGATGATATATGCACAGTTTTAAAGACAGATATTTAGTTATTTACACTGTGTTCTGGCATTATCTAATGCTAGAGTATTTGATGATATCCTGTATTTCATGCAGTCGGGCCATCTCCTCCTCCATGATATATGAGTGAAAGAATGTGCGTGAGGCATCAATACTAGAAAATATTACGAGTAATCTTAAAAATAATTTACTTTCTGCAGTCTGACTTCAGTTCACCACCTCACCGTCTGCGTCACCAGTTCCTATTTTGTCTCCAAAATGTGCGTACGTATGGGTCAGAGTTTGCGTGGAGGACCGCACATTCTCCCGTCAAGTTAGTTTTTTATAAATCACAACCTTTGCGTGGGAAGTGGCGTACGCACGTTTTCAGCCCCGTTTTGTGCGTACGCCACGTTTATAAATGAGACCCCAGGTCTCTTGTCCCTACATCTTTTATATATCAGGACACCAGCCACTGCAGCTACAAGAAGCACTCCACCTGTAACTCCTGCTGCCAGTCCAACGAGGAGGCCTCCAGGAGAGGAGTTTCTATCCTCAGGACCTGAAGATAATAAAATAAAACATATGAGTCAGTAAATGTGTGATAGTGGAGCAGTCTTCATCCTCTCTGATGTTAGAAACTGCAGCTACAACCTGATACTCAGAAAAACTCACTGAGAGAGACTCACTCACCTGCTGGCTCTATAACCTGCAGACGGATGGTTCTGATTGGCTCAGAGTCTCTGATGTAGGAACCATCAGGTGAACCACCTGATACAACTCGACACTCGTATGTTCCAGCATCGTGTCTGCTCACATTCTTCAGAGTTAAAGACACATTCCCGTCCTTCAGATCTCTGTCCACCAGCTCCACCCTGTCCTTAAAGGATGGATGCTGGTCGGTTGGATCCAGGTGTTCATCGCTGTAATAGAGGACGATATCTGGCTTCAGGTCAGGTCTGGTCCACTCTGCAACTCTGATGGAGGAATTATCAGCCTGACATGGCAGAGTTGCATTATCTCCAGGGTGCACTGTTACATCAATCAGGTCTGAAAAACAATAATAAACAATAGTAATCAATAAAAGTCATGGTATTTCTAAAGACCTCCATCAGGTGTAACACATGTTAATTATCAGAGATATCAGAGGACTTTATTACCACGAGGTCAACACATGAAGAAGCTCCTCACTGAGATACGTGTTGACATGACTCATCAATAGTTCAGGTCTAATCCTTCAGGAAATGTTGTTTCATATTAGATCTGATCTCTTTCATAGTCAGCAGGGCTCCAGTTTAACTTTTGGCCTTGGTTGCACTCGTGCGCCAAACCTTTTTATTTAGGTGCACCAGCACAAAATTTAGGTCAACCCAAATGTTTCCTCGCCACAATTTCAAGGTCACCTTTTTATCACGCTCCATATACATTCATATATATATATAATGTAAATGATTTTAAACAAGAATAAGGTGTAGGTAAATACTTATTTTTATTTGAAGCACAATTATACTGTATATACAATTTTATTTTTTAAAGTGCTTCACTGAGCTGCCAAACTAAAACATTTTAAGCAAAATAAAACATTGAGCAAAATAGAAAGTGTTACTGCCTTGGCTAAACCAGCTTGCCACACTCCCTAGCATCAAAATCCTCCAAACTGACTAACAATCAGATAGATAGATAGATAGATAGATAATTTTTTTTATATATATATATATATTAGGGCTGTCAAAATAACGTGTTAATTTCGATTCATTAATCTGAGAAAAAGAATAACGCATATTAATCCATTCCATATTGATGTTTGACCCGGAGCCGTTTTAGCCACCATTCAACTGTAAAATGAAGGAGGGAGACGAGAATGTGCTGCCTGGATTATTGATTGGAACATTTACTTGTAGTAATCTTCTTACTCTGGTGCCACTGTAGCGGGTCCCGACTAGGTCTCCGCTGGCAGATATATAGATAACCCTCTGATAGGAGTGCTCTGGAAGTATTGGAAATATTACAGAGAAAATAGTGACACAGGACAACAGTTGCTCATTCTCCATTCACTCGGATTATATTTATTTTTAACTTCACTTTAGCTTTGGATCTGCAATCATGAATTATTTTCTGTTATTTTTGTCTGCTTTGCATTGAAGCACAGGTTATATCCATATTTGGATAACATGAAGCCATGTATTCTTCAAAGGTCTGTGTTCACATAAATGGGTTCTCACATATTTCCAAACATTAACTTACCAAAATCTGTATGAAACCAAAAACAAACATTTTCCCTTTAAATCACATTTTTGGTCTATCATCAATCATATCTGCACTTCTTTCTTTAGACATCTGTCATCTTTGTTCTCTTACCAAAAGAGTATTTTTGTAATAACTGTACATTTCATAAGTATTCATTTTATACAACAGAAGAATTCTCATTTGCAGTTAAGCTGTATTACATTTACATTACGCTATAAGAACACAAACTTCAATAATATATATACATATGCCTCATAACTTGGCGCTCAACTCTATGAACTGAATCTGTATTGATGTAACATTAACGCACGTGTGCCCTCAAACAAGGCCGCAGCCGTAACTGGTCTTATGCTGTACATTCACATTTTACACTTTTAACATTGTAGTACACACATAGCTGCCCTCCACACACACCAAAACAACCCACAAATGTGTGAGGACCAGGTCAGAAAATAAGTATACTGTTTAGTTCATAAGAAAAGCCACCACCCATATATATTATTTAATATTATTTATTTCATTTCATTGAATTGCATTATAGCAGTTCATGTTCATTAAAATGTGCATTGCTTTATGTTGTTAAGAGTCACTGTGCTTCCTGCACTCAGGCATTGTAATAGAAGCATGTTGTTGCTCCCTTCTGCCACAAGAGGGAGTATACCCTTAAGTGAGCGCTTCTGTCAGGAGTAAACAGAGTCAGCCATATACCCCTGACTGCAGACCCGCAGACCTCAATGTGGGTGGAGTTAAACATTTAAACCCGCTGTCACTACCATAGACAGTATATAAGGTCACTACCCGATGGGTCGAGTGCAGATGTGAATTGAGCAGGCGTCACTTTGCGACAAGTAGCCTCCAATATACTGTCTATGGTTTTGAGCTAACGTTAGCAATGAAACAATCACAGATAACTAAAAGTAGTGCCCTATATTTAGGGCACTAGCTACTAAAACGTTTTGAAATGACTGCTAGCTACGATTGCTAACGGCGTTTTGAGCTAACGTTAGCAATGAAGTAGCCTCCTAACTAACGTTAGCTTGCCTGTGAACAATGTTGGAGAGTGAGGTCTGCAGTCAGGGGCTTCTCGAGTCAGCACGTACATTGTATGGTAGTGCTAAGTGCAAACGCTGGACAGAAATGTGTTAACAATGTGCGCAATGTCTGTGTATTTTGCAGGTAAGAAAACATAAAATGGGTAATAAGCAGATGTGTAGCATGGTGTCAGGAGATTGTAGTGATAGTGGGAAAGTTGGCCGTATATTCCGACTGGGTATATTGAAGTGACACTTAACTTTTGTTGTTAGGCATGTAAATGTAGTAGCTAAGTTAATTTTTGCTGGGCCCCAGCGTTGCTATGTTTATGTGTGTGGTTGAAATGCTTTTGCCCAACTGTGAATGCAGTCATGATGAAACCGAGAGCCACAGTAATAGTTATAGAGACATATGGAGTAATATGTATTTGTTAGTTAGTTGGAAGCACGTTTTGGTTAACTGTCAGGAGTAAACAGAGTCAGCACGTACATCGTATGGTAGTGCTAAGATAGGGTGACCAGATTTCCTGGAGCTAAAACCGGGACACTTTGCGCGTGACTGTAGTGTTTTTGTGCACGCACATGCTTTTTAACGTAAACATGTGCCAGCCCAGGTCAGACACAGACAGTAACTTCATTATTTTGATCCTAGGCTCCTCGTCGAATAATAAGTGTTTTTTCATGTGAAATTAACAAAATTGCAGTAACAGCCTTTGACAGTTTAGTGTGAGATTGATGAGATTTTTTCTAAAAGATCTTTTGAAGTGTTATCTATTCCAATAACAGCAAAGTAATTAAAATGATTTATTGAAAATTTTGCGCATTAAACACTTAATTTCCTGTATTCTGGTGAATTTGTATGCACCTATTTCTACCTTTTTCTGAATCAATGTATGCTGCAAATATCTTTATTTAAAGAGAAACAGATTACAATCCAAATATAAAAACATAATGGAATATATTGCAGTAAGGCAGTCAGGCATTCTGTGTTGCTTTCAACTATTTATTCTCCTTTGGATTGACTGTCCTAATTCTATCTGAGTCAGCACACATGTAGCCTAGGCATCATGTACTCTTACCTCCTGTTTTGCGTCTGTTGTTGGTTAAGTAACCTCCTTAATGTGCATATGACAATTATTCACCTCAATGATACATTCATTCATTTTAATTTATTAATAAACCCCTCGACTGTAATATTTCAGATGTTTGAGCAAGATTTCTGCTTTTTGTGCACATTCAAAATATATAAATACAGTATATCTGTGTTCTCTGTGATTTGGAGGAGTCGTGAAATTTTGAGAAAAATAAAGTGATAATAGGCTATTACAAGAATAAAGTCACAAGCTATATTTCAGAAAATAATCTACCTGCACCATAGTCTGCTGTGCATTATGTGATTGCTCTGCTGATACGGTAGATCTCAGACCTTCTGACAGACACACAGCCCCATTTGGGTCTCTGGTCTCTGAATGAGACAAAGAGTTTAGCTATGGAGGTGGTTGTACGCTGCTCTACGTCGGAGGTCGAAACCCGAAACTACAGAAATACACGGAGCACAAACGCAACACATCTACCGCAGCATGTCCACAGCTGAGCGCGTCCATAAACCTGAAGCTGCCCTGCATTTTACAGCGAGAGTGGATACTAAGAGACCCACAGGTCTGCTTCAGAGCTCCGTGTGTTTGAGTCTGAACCGTAGACTGGAAACGTCACGTCACAGGAACTTCAAACTAAATCATTAGTATTGCACTCCTAAACTTTGTGTTGATGGCATCAATGTATTACACTGATTTGGCTACGATTTCTCCGAAAACTTCACCCCTTTCACAGCTTTCCTCACGGAGAGACGGTTGCTAGGTGATAGCAACAAATACAGCATGGTCTGACCCCGCACGTGGCTGCCCATTCTATTCGCCTCGGAAGAATAAACTGGACAAAGTTACATTCGGGGCTACACTCAAAACATTCAGGGCTGAAGACTCCTGGTGTAAACCGGGACATTTTAGCGTCCCGACAGGCTTTTGGCGGGACTCGGGACAAGCAATTAAAAACCGGGACTAAGAGCAAACGCTGGACAGAAATGTGTTAACAATGTGCGCAATGTCTGTGTATTTTGCAGTGCCAGTAAAGGAAGAAAATACTAAGTCACACTGAGTCCTTATTCACGTGTGCAACAAATGCCCCGGAGCCGTAAAGAACAAATAAACAATCTGCGGGCATCGGCCGCCATTTTCTAAACTGCGTACTGTCAAACTTAAAGGTATTGTGGAGGATTTTCCCAAATTTTAGAAAAGAACCGCCCTCTGTAATTTTTGAAAAAATGCACATGCGCAACACCCTGCCTGCTACCGAGAGGAACGCCTATTAAACGTGTGCACGAGAGTGCACTGTTTACAAGTTTCCTTAAGCCAAGTGGCGTGTTATCTGTACACATTTTGAGCTTTCCATGTATATGTCTACGCTGTATACAGCGGACGTAAACATACACACCATGTGTCGTGTTATCGCGAGAACTACGTCACGCGCGTAATGGACGAGAACATTGGGGAAGGCTTTAGTAAAACTAAAAAACAACAGTTGACAAACACCACAGGGGACACGGTCCCAGCTCTCCTAGGTGAGAGTAATTGTAAATCATACAATGTTCCAGAAAGAATAATATTCAGAAACTGTAATACAGCGTGTTTTCAGCCACACAGCATCATTTGGTCATTGATTACATGCCACTTACACACAGTAATACAGCAGAGATCTTATTTATTGATACATGTCAATATCGACTGATCCAGCTTAACACGCTACGTTGACAAGTAGCGTTAGCTCATGCTAATGCTAATGCTGAGGCTAATGCTAATGCTAATGCTAGGTGGGGAACGTTACCGTTATAAGGTTACAACATGGTTCAACACGCTCATGAAGTTATTTTAGGTCTGATTGTTTTGATCAAGGTAAAGTTAAGGGCCGTTACAGCTCCACGGTGTTGGGTCGGCAGAACCAGACCCTCTCGGAGAGAGCAGCACTAGTCAGGGAGCAGCTGGCTGACCCCTTTTGTTACTGGTCGTTCCCCACCAGTACAGTGTGCCCCGATTGGGTAAGCACTAGGGTTGCACGATATTGACAAAATGTGATATTGTGATATCGATTATGAATATTGCGATATCAATATTAATTTCTAAATTTTTTAACATTATGTAAAATTACAAATGTTACGGGACAACGCATCAAAATAGATTCATAACAAATTAAACAAGTTTTTTTTGAGTGAGTGTGTGTGTGTGTGTGTGTGTGTGTGTGTGTGTGTGTGTGTGTGTGTGTGTGTGTGTGTGTGTGTGTGTGTGTGTGTGTGTGTGTGTGTGTGTGTGTGTGTGTGTGTCAGGCGCATAGTCAGTAATGGGCCAGGGTGGCAATGGCCCGCCCACTTTACTCACTGTTTTGCCCACATTAAATAAGAAGATGTGACGTAGTTTTTAGTTTTCTATGATCCTGTCACTCCATACACTGTCAAAGATTTGGCACCATGCTGGCCACTTGTCATTATATATTTCATAATTTAAACAATGCTTGGCTGGAAGTTTTCATTCTTTGATTTTCTTTTACTGCTGGCAGCGCATTTCCTGCTCATGATCTGACCTGAGAGTCCTGAAGCAACAATGCTGTTATTAATGTGCAAAGGATGTATGTTCCATGTGTGATTTCTGTCTGATGTAGACTATTCTATGTCCTGCAGTATGTAAACACCTTCTCTGCTGTTTGGGTTCATGTTTAGTTGCCAGTGCTGCTGGTTCTGCCGGTGCAAATATATTTTAGCCTGAATAGGTTAAAACCATCAGGTTTTTATTTATATTGTTGTGTACAAACTTTTTAGACAGAGTTTTGTTGGTTGAGCATGTTGGAGACAGTACTGTTATTGTTGTTGTAATGCAGTATGTGTTGGAAGGTAAAATTGTTGCTGTTTTTATCATTTTGTCCTTTTTGCTACTTCTACGTCTTTTTTAAAATGGCCCACTCACTTTTGTACTATTCTGCCTAGGCCACTGGTGTATGTGTGTGTGTGTGCATAAAAAAAATAAAAAAATATAAATCAACAAAAAAACAACCCAGCTTCCCTGGCCGAAATAGACCGAAATAATAACATTAAATACATATAAACCATGATAATATCTCGTGAATAATGTTGATTAAAACAGCGGTTATTGGGCTAAAAATACCAATAATAACTGTCCCAGATTTCGAGTTAAGGGGCGGGGGGCGTGTTTTTTCTTTCGTCGATATCCGACGGTGAGGGAATAACATGAATGTCTATCTGAAGGACCCCTCGTCGAAAAATAACGTCAAGGGTACCCCCATTTCGTTGAAACTTGACGCCAGGGTCCTTGACCATGCGTCATACATTTGACGAGTAGGGAGTGAGACTGTGTTGTCATAACACATTAGCTTCTTTTTTGTATCAAAGTAATTAATAATCTGGGTTTCAACCACATTCCCCATAACAACACAGGTCAGAAATAAAGTCTACATGAATATTTAAACAATAACAGCTGATATTTACCAGAAGCTGCTGCAGACAGAAGTAACACCAGGAGCATTAATGGAGCCATGAGAGCTGAGAGAGAGCTGCTGCTGACAGGAGGCAAGGAATACTGCCGTTATATACACAGGTTCACTGTCAGGTGGGCTGGTATATATACTGGTTCACTGTCAGGTGGGCTGGTATATATAGGCTACTGGTCTGGGTGTGTCCAGAAGTGGGAGGATCTGACTACATCATAGGCCACAGGAACAGGACAACTACTGCCACTCTGAAACTATATAGGGCTGTGATCGACAACAGTTTTTTTTTTTTTTTTTTTTTTTTTTTTTTTTTTTTTTGGTGGTTGTTGTTTTTTGTTTTTGTTGTTTGTTTTTTTGTTGTTTTTGTTTTTTTTTTTTTTTGTTTTTTTTTTGTTTTTTTTTGTTTTTTTTTTTTTTTTTTTTTTTTTTGTTTGTGTTTGTGTGTGTGTTTGTGTGTGTGTGTGTCGTTTGTGTGTGTGTGTGTTTTGTGTGTCTCCGTGTGTGTGTGTGTGTGTGTGTGTGTGTGGTTCGTGTGTGTGTGTGTGTGTGTGTGTGTCTGTGTGTCTGTGTGTGTGTCTGTGTGTGTGTGTGTGTCTCTGTGTGTGCTGTGTGTGTGTGTGTGTGTTTGTGTGTGTGTGTGTCTCTGTGTGTGTGTGTTGTGTGTGTGTGCGTGTGTGTGTGTGTGTCTCTGTGTGTATGTGTCTGTGTGTTGGTGTCTCTGTGTGTGTGTGTGTGTGTGTGTGTCTCTGTGTTGTCTCTGTGTGTGTGTGTGTGTGTGTGTGTGTCCGTGTGCGTGTATGTTTGTCTGTGTGTGTGTGTGTGTGTGTGCTCTGTGTGTATGTGTGTTGTGTGTGTGTGTGTGTGTGTCTGTGTGTGTGTGTCTCTGTGTGTGTGTGTCTGTGTGTGTGTGTGTGTGTGCGTGTGCGTGTGTCTCTGTGTGTGTGTGTGTGTGTGTGTGTGTGTGTGTGTGTGTGTGTGTGTGTGTGTGTGTGTGTGTGTGTGTGTGTGTGTGTGTGTATGTGTGTGTATGTGTGTGTGTGCGTGCAGAAGTACGAGTCACAGGAAGGCCTTCAGGGCAAACAACAGCTCCCTCCCTACCTCCAGCTGCAGCCCTCTCTGAGCACCTTGTCAGATCTGGGACATTCAGTCAGAATAGTTACACACTGTCAACTTTAAAATATATACAAATAAATCATGGAAATAATTTCTGCAATATATGAAGTACAATGTGTGTGCAGAGAGTTGTCTTTTTAACAGTTATGTTTGAACCCTCAACTGGTGACTGTCCTGTGGACAAAAGGCCAGGACACTGTAAAAAACTAATTTCACAAAAACAATAGTTTCAAAACTAATTGAGTTGTAAAATGTCACCACTTGTAAAAAAAAGACTATCTGTCCAATCTGAGTTTTCTCTCAGACGACTCTGTGAGTAGCCAGACTTTCCTTCAGTGAGGGTGTCATCATGTCAATTTCCTGTATGCAAAGCCCAAAGAACTGTCTTTGTTCTCAGACTCTGGAGTTGGGACATGAAGCCTCTCAGTCCAGTCACAAGCTAAAATAACAAACATCATCAAAACAGCAAGGCAGGCAAAAGGGGGGGGCGGCCCCCCCCTTTTTTTTTTTTTTTTTTTTTTTTTTTTTTTTTTTTTTTTTTTCTCTCTCTCCCTTCAACCCTTTGTAACAACTACTCAGTTAGAAACAGTGTACTCGATCACTCTTATATTTAATTGACTGAAAAAGTAGAAAACAACAATTGTTAATGATAAATAGGAATGTTACACCTTTTTTACACCCACATCTCGTCTCATTATCATGACAAATGATCTTTTTTTTATCAAAGTAAATAATGAATCTGGGTTTCAACCACATTCAGAGAGCTGATAGAGATCTGCTGCAGTCAGGAGGCATGACAAGCTGCCGTTATACACACAGGCTCACTGGTATGTCAGGTGGTCTGTGCAGGTGTGTCCGTGTGTGTGTGGGTGTGCAGAAGTGGATGGATCTCACTGCAGCGCAGGCCACAGGAAGCCTTCAGGACAAACATTGCCACTCTGCCTCTTTAGGTCACACCCTAAATCTGAAGCAGAACAAACAATGCCACTCTGCCTCTTTAGGTCACACCCTAAATCTGAAGCAGAACAAACAATGCCACTCTGCCTCTTTAGTGCATGTGTCAGACCCATCCTAAATCTGCAGCCCTCTCTGAACACCTTGTCAGACCTGGTGTTGAATTCCAAAGAACCCATTCAGTCAGCGTAGGAACAGACTGTCAACTTTAAAATGAATACAATTAAACTGGAAATAACTTCTACAATATATGAAGTACAATTTGTGTTCCTGTTTACTTTACAACACATTTCCTCAGCACATACAAAGCAGACTTATTGTTTTGTATGATTATTTTTTACATGATACTAGTGCAGTGCCCGTGTGGAACGGGCTGATTGCTTGGCCTGTGGTAGTGCTGCTTGTAGAATTCATCAAAACCAAATTGTATCCCAAAATTACTTACAGAAGGACCCCAAACCACTTCATACGCAACTCCACTGTATAGCCTACTACTGACTTACAGTGTAGGCTACGTCTACATCAGAGGAAGACGTACTACTGTATTTACCTGACAGAGAACGCTGCAGATTCAGAATGTAATCACAAAATATCAGACAGTAATCAGACTGTGCTTCTTTTACCGATATATATATTTAACGATATCTTTTGCATTTCTAATCCAGACAGCGACTGGCTCTGCACTTACTCGTGTCCGTAGCAAGACACCTGTCAAGTTTGAAATCCATCGGACTAACGGTTCCAGAGATATGCGCTTAACACCCAGACAGACGTTCCTGCAATTTATAGATAGATATACTTTTATTTATCAGTTTAAATTCATAATTATAAGAATGAAGACTTTTCCCAAACAACTCAAACACATTTTTCACGTGGCCTTAATGCTCTTCCGTAGTAATAACCAGTGGTGTAGTCTACGTGAAATGCAGGACAAGACAGTATGTGAGGGGAGGAGCCGAAGGAGGAGACCAATTTATTCATGCACTGGTTGGGAGGTTGTCTGGCAGTTGTGAAAACTAAAATAGCCTACTACAAAAAGAAAAAGGAAGGTTAAAAAGTATTACATTAACTTAATAAATAGAATGGACCAATACAAGTTTTAGTTTTCTTTGGTCCCGTCACTGCCGTGGACTCGATACACTGTCTAAGATTTCTGTCTGATGGAGGCTGTTCTACGTCCTGCAGTATGTAAACTCCTCTGCTGTTTGGGTTCATGTTAAGTTGCCAACGTTAAGTTAAGTTGTGTAATAAAATGGTTCATTTTGTAACAGTGCTGTGCAGAGCCAATGCTGCTGGTTCTGATGATGTAAACATATTTTAGCCTGAATAGGTTAAAACTGACAGGTTTTTATCTATATTGTTGTGAACAAACTTTTTAGACTGAGCTTTGTTGGTTTTGTTGGTTGAGCATGTTGTAGACAGTACTGATGTTGTTGTTGTAATGCAGTTATATGTTGGAAGCTAAAATTATTGGTGTTTTTTATCAGTTTGTCCTTTTTGCTACTTCTACGCCTTTTTGAAAATGGCCCACTCACTTTTGTACTGGCCCGCCCAAAATACCATTTCTGCCTACACCTGTGGTGTGTGTGTGTGTGTGTGTGTGGAGAGAGAGAAAGATAGAGAGAGAGAGAGAGAGAATATCGTCCCAGACGTCCGAGCGGTGTTGTGCTGAAATTGTCCCCCCTTTAGCGTCTAGCTGTCTTCTTTAGTTACGTTTGACCCACAACAGGTGACTGTCGGAGATACCCTGTATCAGGAGCAGAAATGGAGCCATGAGATCTGACATGTGCTATGGACTGTTTTGTTGGGTCCTGAATAAAGAATAAAGTAAGGTAAAAGTGACAGAGTGATGACAGGCAGTCTTCTTTGTCTCCTCACACTGTTCTCTCTGGCAGGAGATATTTATATTTTGTGGATGCTAGGAGTAGGGAGGGGTTCCAGAGAGGGTGGGTCTGGATTATGAATTTACCTTTAAACAGGTTGAAAAGTGTGGACCAACTGTGATCACTGCAGCAGGTCTGATAAGAGAGTCTACTGTTGGCTCCACCTCCTCCAGCCTGTGAACAGATCTGAAGGTCTCCCCGGTCCACGAGGCCCTCTGCTGGTCTCAGAGGGACTCTACATTACTGTTCACCTTTCAACCAGCTGTCTAGGACCAATCTGTTTAGTTAGATGTCTGCCTGTCTGCTGTGAACAACTGCTGGACATAGACCCCAGTTTGATTAAGTACAGGGTTCACACGTTTTGAAAGTATAATATGTGATTAATAAATGTATTTCACATCGTCCTAACATTAACGTTTTATTCGGGGAGTGATATTACTAATCCCACTATGAACCACATACATTATACACATATACAGTCATTCATTTTATAGTTAAACCTCTGAGGGTAAACTTTAACACAGATTTTTATTCTTATTGTATAATGTTGACTGACATTTTCAGGAGTACATAGTCATGGAAATTTGCAAAAAAATCATGGAAAAGTATTGGTTAAAATGTGTATGAACCCTGTAAGTAATAGTAACTCAACAACTGTGTAATATCTCAATGGAATAATCTTGTTCTCATGTTCAATTAAAGCCTCTTTTTATCAGCACATTAAAGACATATCAGCATGATCACCTTCTTTCATCCAGCTCATGCAGAGACCACTCGATCAGAACCCTTTTACCGTCTTTTACAACATGCAGGGCAGCATTAGGATAAGGCCACAAAACTACTTGGTTATAGGATAAGATTTACTTTTACTTCAGTATGTTTAGTTTAAAGTATTGTACTTTGTTACATTTTACAGTTTTTTTCTGATGCCATGGTACTATTCTCACAAGTATGTGGTAATATTTCGCTACCTCGTGTACAAATAAACCAACAGATCATCAAAAAGTTCCTCTTTACTCTGAGTACATCTGACATGTACAAAAACACATCTGGAACAACCAGTTACACACTGAAATACTACGGTCATACACAGAGCATGGGTGGGTGTGTGTGTGTCTGTGTGTGTGTGTCTGCAAAGCCAGTCTACTGTCAACATTAAATATCTACATTAACAGTATGTATTGCATGATTAAAATATGTTGTGTATATTAAATGTCCCCCCGTCAGCATCGCCCCGACCGCGCTGACGGTAAGAAGCATGAAACCAGTGTGAGAGGGTTTCTCTAAATCCTGGAGACATGTTGGACAAAGGGGTCTTCAGCTGAGACCAGAAACCCTCCATCAGATTCAGGTCTTAGTCTCTCAGGATCACATCCTCCCCCCAGTCTCTGATCCTCCTCTACTCATTTAACATATTAATATATTAATATAACACACACAATATGAGGTTGGATATTTGGAGCGGCTTTATTTATGTTCAAAGTAAGAAAAGTGCACAACAATGAATATATATTAGTAACAACTCTGAATACAAATATAAAAGTATTTATAGAGTAAAACAGTGTAAAGCGCATTAATGTATCTGAATATTAAAACTGAGTTATCAACTTCCATCATATCTCTGATTATTATTATTTTATCCATTGATTCATATTAAATAATTATCAACTGCTTTCACAGATCATCACTTTTGTATAGTTCAACATCATGTAATTCTACTTCATAGACAATAAATCCAGTTTAAGGTCTTATTTAGAGACAGACTCGTCCTCTATGTCCCCCCGAGATATTCTGAGCTGCATCAGATGATTTTATAATTACAATAACAACAATATTCACAATGTCATCAACTCCTCAGTTTAAAATATTCAATGTCAGTTGATATTTTATCATTAGCTGGAAATATAACATTCTTAGAAGGCACCCTGAGGCTTTATATGGCCGAGCAGAAAACAATCATTTAAAATTCCCTTCATATAAAATGTATTATTACCAAAACACCCAAACAGAAGACATGTTGAAGATCTCTCTACACCTGATTAGAAGATATCTGGTGGGTGCTCCGTCTGCTGATATTTACAACTAAAGAAACATTATTTCCTGTTAAAAGCTGGCTGGGATACAGCTCAGCGTTGAGTATGTTATTGTTAGATTCACTTTAGGGGTGTCACAATACCAAAAATTCAGTAGTCGGTGCCAATACCAGTAAAATAACACGATTCTCGATGCCGATTTCGATACCACGGTAAAAAAACAAACATTACATTGCGTTTTTTTTCCTGCGATATATATATGCAATATAATTTATACAAGAGGACATAAATAGCCCTATTTAGAAATACTAAATAATTCTCAACTACTGGGGTGATTTTGTAGGGGAGTGCATTTACAAAAATTAAAATGGAAATTTTCTTATGTGAACCAGTCTTTGATGAACTTTAATGCTTTACAAACACCAAAGCAACGCTGTGATTACTCTTCTGAAGTGATTTTGGAGAGGGAGATTAGGAAGAAATACACTGGTTGACTGACATGACAGCATTGTATTCATATAATAATATCAATCCAGGCTAAAGTCAATGATAGTAATAATGCATGCATGTTGCTTCCTCTAGATTTCAGGTTGTGGTCGACTACCTTGGCCTAGCCTTGGTTGTTAGATAAATTGATTAAAATTGATCATGATTGGTGGTTGGTTGGAGCCTGTAAGTCACTCATACAGCACCAAACTGTGTATCCAGGAGCACTTCAATCAGTGTAAATTATGTTATATCAGAAACAGACTGCTGTTGGAGATTGGCGTTACGTTTTTATCTTCGCGGCTCCGAACTGTAACATTAGTTGGGACAAGTTTCTTTAGGCTAACTATGTTAGCTTTAGCCTGGCTGGTAGCAGCTTTCTGCGGTGAAAAATGGCCGGGAGAAGTCAGGATAACGTTGCCTTAATCAGGTGATTTAGTTTGTCTTTGCAGCGAACATAAAACACTGGCTCCCCATGGAAAAGTATTAGCATCACTGTGTCTGTGGCAGCTACCGCTTACGGTAGTTTTCTACCCACGGAGAGCCTCACCTCCCGTTACGTCACATGACCACCTGTCTTAGAGGGGAAGGCTCGGCCGGTAACGATCATGTAAAAGGAGAACGGTGAAAGTTTACTTTTCTAGCAAGCAGCAAAAAAGTGTTGGCGTCAACATCGATGTAGACGATGAAAGAAAGTATCGTGCAGCCCTACACCATAGGAGACCCTAGAGGAGCTCAGAGCTCCAGATGATACAGACTCAGATACACAGACCCCTCCACCATGATGGGGGGGCAAACGGACCAAACAGCAGATCTGCACATGACCTCCCACCCACAGAAGTAAAAATCATGTTGTATATACAGCACATGAGAAAGCTGTCAGGTGTAAAGAGCTCTGGGAGATGTCAGATGAACTTATCGGCTGAGGCTTCATCAGCAGGTTGTCCTGATCTCTTGTTCTTATGTCTTTTATACATCAGGACACCAACCACTGCAACAACAGCTACAAGAACCAGAACACCTGCTGCCAGTCCACGGTATCGGCCTACAGGAGAGGAGTTTCTATCCTCAGGACCTGAAGATAATAAAACATATGAGTCAGTAAATGAGTGGATAGAGGAGCAGCTTTCATTCTCTCTGATGTTAGAAACTGCAGCTACAACCTGATACTCAGAAAAACTCACTGAGAGAGACTCAATCACCTGTAACCTGCAGACGGATGATTCTGATTGGCTCAGAGTTGATGATGGCTCTTCTTTCCCGTCTTGAATCAGCTGGTTTAACTCGACACTCGTATGTCCCCTTGTCGATGCTCCTCACATTCTTCAGAGTTAAAGACGCGTCTCCGTCCTTCAGATCTCTGTCCACCAGCTCCACCCTGTCCTTAAAGGATGGATTCTGGTAGTCTGGATCCAGGTGTCCATCTCTGTACAAGAGGACGGTATCTGGCTCCAAGTCTCCTCTGCTCCACTCTACATCACTGATGTTGTAATCATTAGCCTGACATGGTAGAATGACATCATCTCCAGGCACTGGTAACACAACCAGGTCTGAAAAACAATAATAAACTACTATTAATAATAATAATAATAATAATAATAATAATAATAATAAGTCAGAACAACAGACTCCAGGTGTCCTGCTGTAGGAAATGTGTTGCTGCTCTCACAGATATAAAACTGATAGATAGATAGATAGATAGATAGATAGATGTGTGTGACTGAAGCACCACGGTGGTTTAAAACATGTTTCCTATTGTTTAAATCCACCAATCACAACACAGCACATCACAGACAATTTAATAACATAACTATACTGGATATATATATTGCAGATATCCATATTTAAAGTCTTCTTAGTCTAAAAGAACATATCGTCATTCTTCGTCGGACAAATGGCCTCACTTTGTCATTCATGGCTTTCAATTTCAGATATCCCCCTGACTGATTTGTAGATTTCTCTTCCTCCTTAAAGGGATAGGGCCTACGCCACCGTTTGTTGAACTCGTGTTATTCACCGTCTCCTCTAGATGTAGATAGGTGGACCAAAGTATTTTGTTTCAGTGTATGCACTGTCTAAAGTCTGGCAGCGCCGCTGCTAGCTTAGCATAGTGAATGGAATCCTTTGTTGCCGTTAGCATGTCGTGAGTAACAGTGAGCCAACAACAACTAAAAACAACCTAATTACTTATTGTGGCCTGCGTATTCACAACGAGTACCAATAGCAGATATCGACTAGAGGTTTTCCTAGGCAGATGTTGACTTGGGACTATATTGGGGCGAAGCAGAAAGTGTCAACTATCAGGTCATTTGGTTTTTACTTGAGGAAGGTTTATTGAAAGTAGGAAGTACTTTAAGTTTAAGGTGGGGCTTTGACTTCTGCCCAAAAATCATATTCAAAGTCTGTTTGTTTATTAATATTTGAATATATTCAAATATTTATTAATAATAATATTTTATTAATAATTATAGATTATAATAATTAGAACAACACACTGCTACGACTTTTTATTATTATTATTATTATTATTATTATTAAAAGTCAGACCCTGGATTAAACACAAACAGTCTGCTTTCGTCAGGAAGATCAGAGCTTTCTCCGTAGCCTACGTAAGAGGTCTGATGGTTATACTGATGCTCTTGTGTGTCGAGCCGGTGTGTGTGTGTGTGTGTGTAGGTATGTATGTATGTATAGATAGATAGAGATTACCGCTAGCTTCAGAGCGAGTAGACAAGCTAACATATTTACAAAAAATAATGCCCATAAGAGGTTTGAATTAGGGCTGCTCCCTCTTAGTCCATTAGTCTTAGTCACCTTAGATTTCTCTAGTCCATTAGTCATGTTTTATGCTTCACCTAGCGCCATCTCTCTCTCTCTGTGTATAATCTATGAATTTGTTTCAATTCTACTAAAACCAGAGAGGGTCGATCTGGGCTAATCCCAGCCAGCTCCAAGTTTCACCTCCAGTCAATAAAGCAGTCAATGCAATACTTCACATGCTACTGGGCTGATGAATTAGTATCTTACAATCAATAGAGAATTTACAACAGTATTTGCGTTCAATTAAGCAGTTATTTATAGCGCTGCTCCCTCTTAGTCGATTAATCGGTCGTTTTGGTCTTAGTCAACTTAGATTTCTTTAGTCCATCAGTCATGTTTGATGCTTTTTTTCATGCTGAATGACTTATTTCCAAGAAACGTACGAGCTCATCTCTGGTAAACACAAGAATTAAAGTGGTGCTTTAGCACGACTCTTTGAGGAGAAACTCAGATTTACAGATCTGTCGATTAAATCAACTAATCGATTAGTCGATACGATTGAATGAGCGTTGGTCGACTAAGAATTTCTTCAATCAAGCACAGCCCTAGTTTGAATATTAAGGGCTGCCTAATATTCGTTTGAATATCAAACATTCGAATTATATTCGAATAACGAAGTTCAGAGTCAAAGCCTAGCGAAGTTTAAAGTAACTTTTCTTGCAGTACTTTTACAGGAGTAAAATATTGTCTAAATGTTGAGATCATTTGAACTGATTCTCTCTCTGTCTGACTCATCATGGGAGACTCTAGAGGAGCTGCAGCTACAACCTGATACTCAGAAACACTCACTGAGAGAGACTACCTCACCTGGAACCTGCAGACGGATGGTGCTGATGAGTCTGATTTGGTTAGTAACACCAGATTTAACTCGACACTTGTATGTTCCAGCGTCGTGTCTGCTCACATTCTTCAGAATTAAAGACACGTCTCCGTCCTTCAGATCTCTGTCCACCAGCTCCACCCTGTCCTTAAAGGATGGATGCTGGTCGTCTGGAGTCAAGCGTCCACGTCTGTATAAGAGGACGATATCTGGCTTCAGGTCAGGTCTGGTCCACTCCACAACTCTGATGGAGGAACCAACAACCTGACATGGCAGAATGACATCATCTCCAGGGTTCACTGTTACCACAATCAGGCCTGAAAAACAATAATAAACAATAGTTATCAATAAAAGTCATGATAGTCCTAAAGACCTCCATCAGGTGTAACACAGCAGAAAAGATGTTAATAATCAGAGATATCACAGGACTTTATTACCACGAGGTCAACACATGAAGAAGCTCCTCACTGAGATACGTGTTGACATGACTCATCAATAGTTCAGGTCTAATCCTTCAGGAAATGTTGTTTAATATTAGACCTGATCTCTTTCATAGTCAGGGTCTCTCACCCCTAAAGACCATTTTAGGTTTCTGAGTTAAATCTACTCCGTGGCTACGTATGGAGGTACGTGGAGATACTGAGACTACGCTGCAGCCTGATGTCACCTCTAAACAAATGTAACTACAGGACACACACACACACACACACACACACACACACACACACACACACACACACACACACACACACACAGAAATGTTGATTAATGTGCATTGTCCTAATCAAATAAATAAATCTTATTCTGCATCCGACGGGCCTCTGACATCAACTCAGCAGCCTTCAGTGTCTGTTAGACAGAGATGTGAAGGCAGAAGTAGCTCTGAGGACATATTTGGTCTTCGTCATCACATTGTTGAGACTCAAGATGGCATAGACCACCCCCACTTAATTTCACAGGTTGTCTGTACCTTTCATAAGCTGAGACAACACCATGTGGCTAAGGTTCACACTCGGCAACTGAGAGGAAAAGTCTAAGGAAGAAAATGTTTAAGGTAGAGTGGTTAACCTGTGTTATATACTTTAATTATTTATGAAGCTGTAATAAATATGAAATGTTTTGATATTAATTAAATTATCAGAAAAATAACGAGTCCTTGATTTTGTCTTGCAATATATCAATGTTACGCTGGTTAGCACTTACATCACACAGTACTGCAGACTTGTGGACAAAGTAAACCAATACAATTCAAATGTTTAAATTAATTAACATGTATTCCAAATATGGATAATCACACTATTGTAGCCATATTGCTGCAGTAGGCTGGCTAAGGTAGGCAGTGATAGTATGAGCTGTGTTACGGTTACACGGGTCCAAGATGGCGCCCGCATGTAAACATGAACGCTGCTGTCTTTATAAACTCTCTTTAATAAACTGACTGTACACTTACACAGTTCTCAATGCTTCTGTTTACATGTAGGGACCCTCGTGATGCTACCGTGGAGGTGTGGTGCTGTTTTATACCTTGTTAGTGGTGTACAAGCTCATGCTAATGCTCGGTGGGAAACGTTAGCGTTTTAAGGTTAGGCCTAGCTACAACATTCATCCGAACCGAGCCAGAACTAACTCCAGCACCGGGTGATAACGGTGATACCGGCAGTAACGTCGGGGGAACAGACCGCATCACCCCGGGACTCCGAGTCTGGCTGGCCGCGGTGATGTTATGATATCCGCCCCCCTTTAACGTTTAGCTGCTGGCTAACTGCTCAACTAGCTAACGTTAGCTGCTACAAATCACATCAATAAAACGTGTATGTGGGTAAGCTGCAGCTATTTTACCAGAACGACATGAATAAACATTACTAACGTTGTCCATCAATATGTTCACAATAAAATCTGATATTTACCAGAAGCTGCTTCAGACAGAAGGATCAACAGCAGCAGAAATGGAGCCATGAGAGCTGAGAGAGAGGCGATCTGTCTCCCGACACGGTTCTCTCTGACAGTATAATATATTAATATATATATTTTTAGAGTATTATCTCGACGCTAGGACTATAGGGAGCAGAGGTGGCTCTGATCGGCTGTGATGGGTTCTTGAATTGCCACCGACAGTTCACCAGGAAGGGGTCGGCTGGCAGCATAGACAGTATGGCTGCCAGTCTGGGTCATGGATGTATTGGTCTGGGTGGACAGGGACTTTTACAGCAACAGGTGCATACGCCACCTACTGTGCGGGAGTGTACTTGGTAGGTTCTTCTTCTTCTTTGGGGTTTTACGGCAGCCGGAATCCAAAAAGTTGCATTGCTGCCATCTATGGAACTAGCACCTATAGCACCCTAGTGCACAATATCCGGTTATATAACCCAGTGACTCTAGGGAGGGGTTGGTTGGCAGTCTGGGTGTATCAGAGTTAGAGGGGCGGGACTACAGCTCTGGTTACAGGCAGAAAGCTGCGTCATCTGAAGGAGAATCTAACCCTAAAGCAGGCTACTGTAATGCGCTGTGTGGGTTAATTAAAGATGAATGCCCAAAACTATTTTATCAGCAGGCCAGAGTTTTATTAATTTCACAACTATAGTTAGTCTTTGATGGCGATACAGGTTAACAACGTTAACTAGCCTACCGCAAAATAGCGCATAGGCGGACGCGTACCTATATATTCGTCATGACTCATTTTGTACACACCACTTTTTTTTGGAAAACCTCGAGCTCAATTAGTTAAAATAAATAAAGTTAATAACACATATAATTCTTGAGCGACAGATGCCAACAAATCCACAAAAAAACTCTTCTATCTCCACAGGACAGCACAGACCCAGCTGTTGTTCTGCTGCACTGCCATCACGACTACTCTTACAACACTGTCGGACATTCTGTGCAATGTAGGCTACCTCAACAACGATCACCAAATCTCTCATGGCCATATCTTGTCATGAACACTTAAGCTTGTCAAAAAAACTAAACCGAAATCCAACGATTATCAGTTATCTCACATTAACATTTATTCCTCGTTGGCGCCTATGGCAAGGAAAAAGCTTAACGTGGTTTAATGGAGGCTACCTAAACGATGATTACCAAATTTCTTTCTCATATTGGTCCTCATAACCACTGAAAACTGCCAAAAAAAACGAACCAGAAATGTGGTGATGATTGATCGTTGTTTAGGTCCATTAAACCACGTTTTTATTCACTTACATTAGTAATCTATGGACAGAGTCTTTCAGAACCTGAGCTGAGCGAAAGAGAAAGAACATGGATGCGTGTCTGTCCCAGCGCATTTCAGACTAAACTGACGGCCATGATTATAGGCCTTAACTCTGTGCTCCAACTCCCCCTTAATACAACATAATAATAACACATTTAAGGATAGCCTACTACCAGTACCATGAAACAAACAATAAACTAAGAGAAGACGTGAATAATTGACTATAATAAGAGATATTCTGACCTTCATACTATAAACACAGAACACACACACTTCAAACCGTGTTCACAGTTCACACAACACACCAGTTTAACTAACATTATATTATACACACAACACACCAGTTTAACTAACATTATACACACAACACACCAGTTTAACTAACATTGTATTATACACACAACACACCAGTTTAACTATCATTATATTATACACAGAACAGGAACACACATACCAGTAATGAAGCCTTATGTCCGAGAGGAAGAGACTACTTCACCCTGCCTGGTAATCACCATCCACCAAACCATATTTTACTGGTCTAATATGGCGGTGACTCGTCCTCAGATACATCCGATTCATCAGGCTCGTTGGAGAAGAACTCCAAGTAGACGAGGCGGCAGTAGCAGCCGTAGAGGCGAGGGGGGCGGAGACAGTAGCAGCCGTAGAGGCGAGTCGAGACGGCAGTAGGCTTTCAGCCAGCAGAGAACAGCTATAGGCGCGGGGGGGCGGAGAAAAAATCCGCTCTAAAGTTTCCAGCCGTTACCAGAAACGTTCAGGCTGAACAGGAAGCAACAGAAACACTATGGTCCTATTCTGATTTAACAAAGTGTTATCAGACCAATATATATATATATATATATATATATATATATATATATATCAGCTGGTACACAGTCTCCAGTTCTTATTATGACAGAGTAGCTGTCAGAATGCTCTACATGAGATCTGTTGCTGATTTTAATTACCAACAGACTGTAGATGATCAGTAATCTGATCAGATTTAGTCTCTCTGACTTCTAAACATCACTATCAGCCTCACAACATGTGTTCTGTACACAATAAGCCTTTAAATCAGACACATAACAGTTAAAATCCCTCCGATTCAAAATCAATAAAAAAAGTTGATATAAAACGTCATCATGTTGAGTTGATTCTGAACCCATCAGCTGTTAGATCAGCTGAGAGGCCCTGGGTCCGCCTGGGTTTTTATTTTTCTCAATTAATTTATTGAAAGCATTTGAAGTTACAAACAACACATACAAGTACACATACACACAACAACAATATAAATACATAAACAAATCATATCCCAGGCAGGGAGTCTGTAAAGTCCAGCACGGCCAATCAACAAGCGGTCCAGTTCATACAGCACCACTTAGAGTTAGAAGAGTTCATATCATTCAGTCTTCTGGTGTCACAAGTGTTGAATATATCTTCAGTCTTCAGAGATTTACAGTTCTCTGAATATCTTATAAAGTCCAGATATTCATTGACTTCACTCTCAAACACAGGGAAGAAAGGTTTAGAGCCCCTGAACTTACATTTTTGGATGTGATATTTAGCAAGTAGAAATAAAAGACTAATAATATTTTCCTTCCTTGTCCGTGTTAAGCTCGACCACACCAAAGGAAACATCCTTAAACAAAATTATTGGATAAATTGAAGGACATCTGACCAGAATATTTCTGTGTAGGAACGTTTGCAAAATAAATGGGAAATATCTTTTACAGAAAGAGCATTCAGAGATCAGATAGACAGATTCCTGCGACTGCATTGGTTCAAGTCATCTTTCTAACTGGAGGTATTTGAAATGACATGTATACTACTAGTATTACACATAGGAATGTGTTTCCTTTAAATGTTGAAACTGCAATAGTCCACACCCTCCCTCCTGCTCCTTCCCTCCTTCTGTCTCTCTCTGTCCCTCCCCCTTCCCTTCTTCTGTCTCTCTCTGTCCCTCCCCCTTCCCTTCTTCTGTCTCTCTCCGTCCCTCACCCCTTCTGTCTCTCTCTGTCCCTCCCCCTTCCCTTCTTCTGTCTCTCTCCGTCCCTCACCCCTTCTGTCTCTCTCTGTCCCTCCCCTTTGCTATCAAACATTGTCCATGCAGTTGGTCAAACATAAGATCACCCTTTTAGCTGAAAAAGTTGAATACAACACTTATTTATCACAAAACCAATACTGTATAATACATTTAAACATGTTACATAATATGTATACATAAAATCCTAACATTGAACTATTCCATGTAAAACCGTTATTGTTAATTAAACATTATTCACACTTTCATAAATCCAGTCTCATTATCAAAAGAAACTGAGATGTAGGCTATTGTATATAGAAATCCATCAATGTATCTGTTTTAAACACATTTACATTTTCTATTAACAAGACGACATCATTCTATAATACTAATTAAAATCATAAATAAATAGAATAAAATAAAGTCTACATGAATCTTGTCACAGTAAAGTCTGATATTTACCAGAAGCTGCTCCAGAGAGAAGGAACAACAGGAGCATTAATGGAGCCATGAGATCTGACAGAGTGTAACCTGTCATCTTTCTCTCCTTCCCTGTTCTCTCTGTCTCTGATCTGTTTCTACACCACGCTGCACTGTAACTGGAGTCTTTGCTCTGTGATCTGGTGTATGTGGAAATGCAACTGAACAGCACTGAGCTATAAATACACACACTGTACTATACCCGGTCCACGCTGCCCTCTGCAGGACTCAGAGTGTTCCTGCTAACTGTTCACCTCCAGGCTCTTCCAACCAGCTGTCTACACTGAGCATGTGCAGCTGGCAGATAAACAACAATAAAACATATCTACACTGTATATTAACATATAAACATACAAACTTTACTTCTGCATTTTGCACATCACATGGAGACCTGTCCTCTAATAACTGAACATAAAACAAACTCAACAATAACACTGATGATAAGAACATGGAAACTCAACAACATGACATAACATAACTTTAAACATCTTCCTGATCCCACTTCTACAACTCCATCAGGAACATTTATTTCTGTTTTACATAATCCCTTCCTGTGCAGTCTTTCATTCTGAGTCACAACTTGCTTCCGGTGCATTGATTGGAGGTGTGTCTGCTGTACAGACAGAGAGAGAGAAAGAGAGAGAGAGAGAGAGAGAGAGAGACAGAGAGAGACAGAGACAGAGAGAGAGAGAGAGAGAGAGAGAGAGAGTGTGTGTGTGTGTGTGTGTGTGTGTGTGAGAGAGAGATATTTCTATTACTGTGTGTCAGAAAGTCTCATGAGGGACAGAGAAGAGGAAGGAGGAGTGTGGTTAGACTCTAATGTTCTGATCTCATATGACCAACATTTCAAATGGAGGAACCATCTCTACAGTGTGTCTCCAAAGATTAATTATAAATAAATAAACAAATGCAGTAATACATGAATAAATGCAGAAGTAAATACATAAATGTGTAAATGAATGTATAAATAAATAAAAGAATAAATAAATAAATGCTTTAAATATATAATAAATATATTTTACATTTTAGTCCACCTACATGTATTTAGTTCTGTATTTCTGTGTCCATATGCTAATGAGGTATAGATATATATCTATGCTAATGAGGTAGGAGGTCCTAACCTCAGTTTACAGTTTTTTTCCGATTGCTAAACGACAGTGGGGCACAACTGGAGTCACATGTGCAAAACTCAAACTACAGTCTGCACTACCAACAGTCACCTGAGCTAAACAGTTCATATCACCTGCAAAACTCATTCAAAGCAACACAACTCTTAACACACGTCTCAAACAATATGCACAGGCCTCACTGAGATAACACACACTGTCACTCAGAACACACTGAGAGTAAAAACACTAGCATCAAACACCAATACAGAAATTACAAACTTTTTCATCTTTACAGTTTGAACAATTTGAGTGACTTGACACTACTCAACAGTTTATTTAAGGAAAAAATATAGATTGTATAACATACCAATTTTTACATAAGGTAAAAAAGAAGGAATGAAAATCAGCAGTTTTCTTCAATAAAGTATTTTGTCTCTAGTAATTTATGGAATTACTGGGGAAAAAAAACTAAAGGTACATAACAGTACCGGATGTCTGCATCATCTCTAAATACTAATGAATGTGGTGTTTCTATTGCTTTCACCACCATTACTTTCTGAAAAACAGTAAGAACGCAGTTTTACAAGATATAGTGTTTTTCACTTTTTTATAGCTGTGTATATAACCTGAGACATCTTACCTGGACATATTGGTATCCTTGCTCTTTTACCCGTTTCTCTCAAACAGTACAGTGTATAATTGTTTCATTCTTATTTGGTGTTTGTATACAAAATATGACTTTCTGAGCTTTCTCTGTATAAATACCATATATGTTCACTAACTAGTCTAAAATAAGACACCTGCTTAGGCTTTCAGCTAAAATTACAATCAGCAGTGCTTGATAGGCACCAGACTGAAATCTATTCTGTTTTGAATGTGTGGTTTACAGTTTTGACAGCAGTGTGTTAGCATTTGAACAAAGTGCTGTAAATCTACAGTGTTGTGCACGTTGTGGTTAAAGTCATGGGATAAGTGTGTAGAGTTTTGAAAACTGTGTTCAAGCGATGAAAAATGAACTAGAGTTTGGTCCACATGAACTGCTGCTGTGCAGACTGTAGTTAGAGTTTTGCAAATGTGACTCCAGTTGTGCCCACTGTCATTTAGCAATCGAAAAAAACTGTAAAGCAAACATGATTGGTCCAATCAGAGAGCCAGACAAAAGCAAATGACCCCCGACCCCTAGCTAATCTTCCTCCCTGTGTGGATGAAAACCAGCTCTAGCATAGTGGCTACGACTGGCAGTCCACTGGCAGATCTGCTGCAGGATGTAAAATGTTCTTAAATAGGCCTCCAACCAGTAGATCTGACCTGGGATCAGTCCTCTCTTAGTAGTATTTGGTTACTGTCAATACATGTGTGTCTTTTTAGCTAAATTCAACTTAATGATTGATAGGTGAAATAATCAAGCCTGCATGAACTCAAATGTATTTCTATATTTCATATGTTCTATAATGTGTTATTATGATCGAGGGAGAAGGTCACAGGAAGGCAAAGAGGCCCCTATGCGTGTGATGGTGACATGTGGTTCAGATGTTTAAGTTGATAATAAATTAGAGTAACTGATTGAGGAACTAAGTGACTAACTGATTGAGTAACAAATGGCCTTTTGAGGGTCTACAGGATGCTTGAGTCTATTAGAGTAGGGGGACCTGTCAGTATTAGGATAATATCATGGATGAGGGTTTCCAGATGTGAGTTTCAGAATCTATAAGACTGTAAGTTTGATCCGAAGTTCGGAGAGAGCACTTTGGTCTGTGCAACAGTGCATGGCTAGGTGTTCTTCTTCATGAGAATCTTGTTCAATATTGAATAAAGCTGCCTATAATCTGAAATCATCGTGGTCGTCATATGTGAACATCTCCATCATCCATTTCCAGAGAGTTCCATCTCTCAATGATGACATCAGTTGAATAGACAGTGTGAAAGAGAGAGAGAGAGAGAGTCAGACAGAGAGAGACAGAGAGAGAGAGAGAGAGAGAGAGAGAGAGAGAGAGAGAGAGAGAGAGAGAGACAGAGAGAGAGAGAGAGAGAGAGAGACAGAGAGAGAGAGAGAGAGAGTCAGACAGAGAGAGAGAGAGAGAGAGAGAGATCAGACAGAGAGAGAGAGAGAGAGAGAGAGAGGAGACAGAGAGAGAGAGAGACAACGGAGAGAGAGACAGAGAGAGAGAGAAAGAGAGAGACAGAGAGAGAGAGTCAGACAGAGAGAGACAGAGAGAGAGAGAGAGAGTCAGAGAGAGAGAGAGAGAGAGAGAGAGTCAGACAGAGAGAGAGAGAGACAGAGAGAGAGAGAGTCTGTGTGTGTGTGGATGTTTGTGTGTGTGCGTGTGTGTGTGGGTGTTTGTGTGTGTATTTGTGTGTGTGGGTGTTTGTGTGTGTATTTGTGTGTGTGTGTGTGTGTGTGTGTGTGTGTTGTGTGTGTGTGGGTGTCTCTGTGTGTGTGTGTGTGTGTGTGGGTGTCTGTGTGTGTGTGTGTGTGTGTGTGTGTGTGTGTGTGGGTGGGTGGGTGCATCACTAATTCATCACTAACTTCTCTATACTCATCCCAATCTGCTTTATCCAGAATCCATCTCTCTTCTCTTACTTCATGTCCCTATCTTAATTCTAATAGGATAACGATCACCCCTACTGTATTTTCCCTCAATACCTCCCAAATACATTTAACTGCAACTGTTTTTGTGACAATAGTAAGATCTATTGCTGTCTCTGTCCCCCTTGCCACATCTATTCTGGTACCAGAACCATCATTCAGACATACCAACTCTTTCTCTTCCATAAAGTCTTCAATTACATTTCCATTAAAACCACCTCTCTCTCTCCCCCATAATGTACTATGTGCATTGAAATCCCCACACCAAACAATTTTCCCTGTCAAATCCTTCCAAATGTCCTCCAGATGCCTCATCTCTATTTGCCTGCATGGATTATAAAAGTTTATAATTGTCACCTTATCCTCACTTGACCTTATTTCTGTAACTATGTACTCCAAGTCATTCCCTGTCTTTATCTCTCTATACTGAACTCCTCCTCCTTTACCTATGTCCCTATTCTTATAGAATTATACCCCTTTATTACAAAATCCAACCTTGGCACTAGCCATGTTTCCTGTACACAAATAATATTAGGTTTTTCTTTAAAGCTGTCAACATATTTCTTGAATTCTTGACCGTTTGAAATTAAGCTCCTAGCATTCCCATGGAGTATAATTAAAACCATTATGTATTCCCAACCCATGGCTGAGACTGTTGTGCTTCATCATTAAGTTGGTCTCTTACTCTTTCCCAAGGAATTCCCTTTGCATCCAAATATTTTTCGGCAGACTTATGGCTTTATTTGAAGTCTTTCAGTTCTACTACTGGTCTGTGCAGAACAATTGATTATCTCAGCCATGAAGAGCACAAATCACCTTTACTCACAATCAATGTCTCTTCTTTCAATTTATCACACTTTGCACATTCCCCTACAACTTTAGTCCTTCTCTTTATTGTCTCTACCGGCACACTTTTTGGGACTTTCTTAGTTGCCTCCGCAAAGGAAATACCTTGAACTACTTTAACTCGCTGTACCTTCTGCATTCTTTTGTTAGTCTCACATCCACCATATGCTGCACTATGTTCTCCTCCACAGTTACAACATTTTGGTGTTGCCCGCTCTTCACATTTCCCATATTCGTGTTCACCACTGCATTTGCTACATCTTTGTTTTCCCTTGCATATCGCAGCTACATGCCCATATAATTTAAAATACCGCAGCGGTGGGGGAATGTAAACCCTGACATCATAACTCATGTAGCCAATTGAGACTCTTTCTGGGAGTTTCTCTTCCTCAAAAGTTAACAAGACTGAAATATATTTCCTTGCCATCTTGTCTTTAGTCGTTTTGCTTCCCTGACTTTAACGTTGTTTATTCCTTCTTTCACTGAATCCACTGACTCACTTAGAGGAATCCCTGAGATTACACCCCCAATAGCTTCTTGTCAAATGCCATTGAACACTTCACTCGCTGTCCATTTAGTGTATTTCTCTTTATTGCTTTCTGTTGTTGTTCCACATTTCTTCATATCACCAGTAAAGAACCATGTCTCAGTTTTCTAGCACTCCTTACCTCCCCAATATCTTTATGTAGCGCTTGGTTAGTCGCTGGTTAGTAGGATTGGACTCCATTTATCAAAAGTAGTTCCCTCTTGCAACAGTTTGATAAAAACCTTGAACTCATCTTCACTCCTTTTCACCGTAGTTGGTCCCTTATCTGTTGTCACTATCAGCCGTCTTATCCCTATCCTTATTTTTCAGTTTTTTTAACTACTTTCCACCCTTCCACACTCCCGCGTCCAACATCCATCTCCCCAATCTCACTCCCTGATCCCTCGATCATTACCTAACCCCTGACCATTCACAGTCCAGTTGTTGCCAACCGCCTGCAGCTCACTGCCAACAGACGCACGTCTACGCTCCTTTCCTCCAGAAGCAGCCATCGTCTCGCTCCCTTTCGCCGCCATCTTTCCGTCAATCAGTCGTACGCTCTGCAACCTCTACGGACCAATCTGCCATCCGACTGCTAACTTTTAGTGTATAGTTTAATTTTACTCACTTTTATTATACATTTCATTTCATTTATTTATTTATTTATTTAGGAAATCCCCAGTTTTTTGTGTGCTTTCACTTTTTAAAGTAGTTTTTAAAATCTGTAATTTTACTTTTCAGTATGTTTGGTTTAAAGTATTGTACTTTATTACATTTTACAGTTTTTTGTCTGATGCCATGGTACTATTCTCACAAGTATGTAGTAATATTTCACTACCTCGTGTATAAATAAACCAATATATATATATATATATATATATATATATATATATATATATATATATATATATATATATATATATGAATCACAGACTCACCAGATTAACATCCATGTTAAACATAAAAACTTTTGAAGTATCAAATATGGAGTCATTGTGTTTCATGTATTTAAAGTAAAAGGACTTTGAGCGTTGTTCCCTAACCTCCCAGACTCTCTCCTCTCACAGCCCCCCAGGAATGAAATGATGAAACCAGTGTGAGAGGGTTTCTCTAAATCCTGGAGACATGTTGGACAAAGGGGTCTTCAGCTGAGACCAGAGACCCTCCATCAGATCCAGGTCTTAGTCTCTCAGGATCACATCCTCCCCCCAGTCTCTGATCCTCCTCTACACATTTAACATATTCATATAACACACACACACACACACACACACACACACACACACACACACACACACACACACACAATATGAGGTTGGATATTTGAGAGGCTTTGTTTGTGTTCAAAGAATAAAAAACACACAACAATGAATATATAAAAGTAACAACTTGAGAATCCAAATGTAGCAAAATAAAGTATTTATTAAAATAAGATGAAAGAGTAAAACAGTTAAAGGCACATTAAGGTATCTGAATATTAAAACTGAGTTATTATCTAGACATCATGTCTGTGATCATTATTATTATTCATCCATTCATTAAGATGTCATCACTTCATTATCAAGTGATTTCAAAGATAATCACTTCGGTATAGTTCACATTTCCTTTAGCAGACATCATGGAAATAATACTTTCTAGATAATAAATACAGTTTAACCCTTGTGTTGTCTTCCCGTCAACCTTGTTTTTGCTTTTTCCAACGTTTTAAATTATAAAATTTCTCTTCTTAAAATTTTCAGCGCTTATTTCTACGTCACATATTTTCTGATATAAAACAAAAATATTTTTTTCAATTTGACCCGAAGTCAAACACAAGGGTTAAGGTCTTATTTAGAGACAGACTGGTCCGCTATGTCCCCCTGAGATATTCTGAGCTGCATCAGATGATTTTATTATTACTCAAACCGTGGTCTGGGTCAGTACTCGATTCTGATTGGCTGCAAGTGAAGCGCAAGTAAGACGATGGATATGCAAGAGTGAATATGGTAATAACCCAACAAACATGAACAGACAGTTTATAACACAGCTGACATGTAGTGAAGAAAAAAAGGACAGTAGAAGAAAAAAAAAACAGTTAATGCAGATAGTGGTCTGGTTAGAGATGTAGATCAGTGGTAACACAATAAACTAAAATAGACAGACTAAATAAATACTGAAACGTAGTAGAGTCAATATACAGTTAGTGCAGAATGTGAAATAGTGTGACAACAAAGGTGGGAGGAATGACAGTTTAACACATGGATGAATAGCGCAAAATAACGTAAACAGAATGAGACAGCAATGCAGGTGAATATGTGCAAATATGCAATGGGGCGTGGCAGAGATAATGGAACGCAATAATGTAATCACACAATAAGGGGACACAAAACAGACAGGGACTGATGGGGAACAGTTAGCATGTACAGTGATCAGACAGGAAGTCAGAAAGGCGTACTCTGAAGGCAGTTAGTGAGATAATGATTTGAGTTTCAGAGTTTTTTAAAGTGCATTCCAGTCATTTGAGAACTGGACTGGAAGGAGTGGCGGCCAAAGGAGGAGTTGGCTTTTAAGAATAAGGAAACCAACATACTGTCAAATTATTTGTACTGATTGCCATCTGTACACAATGTTATTGACTTTGGATCCTGCTAGCATAGCGTTAGCCTTCTGGCTCGTCGGAACCTTACAGGATGGGAATGATTGCTCCAGGTATTAGTCAAACCCTCAGGCGTAACTAACCAGGGAAAACTTTAGATTTCGATTGTAAAACAAATTAAATTATAAAGTGAGGTTTTAAAAATATGTTATTTGGCAAGTGACCATGGTATTAGCGGGTTAATGCCCTTCGAGGTGTCCATTTTCAGGTATGAATGGTCTTCAGCGGAGGCAAGGGCGTTATCCCTTACAAATATCAGCAATATTCACGATGCATCAGAAGCTTTGTTCTGAGATGTCAGATGAACTTATCTGCTGATGCTTCATCATCAGCAGCAGATGGTCCTGATCTCTTGTTCTTACGTCTTTTATACATCAGGACACCACCCACTGCAACAACAGCTACAAGAACCAGAACACCTGCTGCCAGTCCAACGAGGAGGCCTCCAGGAGAGGAGTTATCATCGTTGGAGCATCCTCTGTTAGAACCTGAAGATAATAAAACATATGAGTCAGTAGATGTCTGGATAGTGGAGCAGTCTTCATCCTCTCTGATGTTAGAAACTGCAGCTACAACCTGATACTCAGAAAAACTCAACCTGCTGGGTCTCTAACCTGCAGACGGATGATTGTGATTGGCTCAGAGTTGATGATGGCTCTCTTTTTACGAGTGAAACCACCTGACGCAACTCGACACTCGTATGTCCCGTTGTCGATGCTGCTCACATTCCTTACTATTAAAGACACGTCTCCGTCCTTCAGATCTCTGTCCACCAGCTCCACCCTGTCCTTAAAGGATGGATGCTGGTAGGTTGGATCCAGGTGTCCATCGCTGTAATAGAGCACATACTCTGGTTTCTTCAGGTCAGGTCTGCTCCACTCTACAGCTCTGATGGAGGAATCATTAGCCTGACATGGTAGAATGACATCATCTCCAGGGTGCACTGTTACCTCAATCACATCTGAAAAACAATAATAAACTATTATTAATAATAAGAAGTCATGTTGTTCCAACAGTTGTCTCCAGGTGTGTCCCTGCAGAAGGTCTCTGTAGAGTCTCACCTGATGGAGACGTTCACTGATCTGTCACAACTGCAGAGATATCACAGGACTTTATTACCACGAGGTCAACAGCTGTTGTTGAGACACATGAAGCTGATCAACTTCTAATCAATAGTTCAGGTCTTATCATCTCCTTAGATGAGAACAGCTGATCTGCTCTCTTCCTCAGTCAGCCTCTCTAAAACAGAACAACAGACTCCAGGGGTCCTGCTGTAGGAAATGTGTTGCTGCTCTCATAGATATAAAACGGTTATATATGTGTGTGTGTGTGTGTGTGTGTGTGGGTGTGTGTGTGTGTGTGACTGCAGCACCACTGTGGTTTAAAACATCTGTTTCCTATTGTTTAAATCCACCAATCACAACACAGCACGTCACAGCAAGCTGTTTTAACATTTAATAGCTATACTGGATAGAGATATTATATATATATAGTTATCTAATTTTACATTTGTCAAAATGTATATCAGATATTTAAAATAACATTCTGGATATCTGAAATTATAATTATGACTAATAATTCATTTTTTTATAGTCAGTGTCTCTCACCCCTAAAGACCATTTTCTGTTTTCTGAGTTAAATCTACTCCATGGCTACGTATGGAGGTAGGTGGAGATACCGGGCCACGTCACCTCTCAGCACACTACTATATAGGGAGCAGGTGGCTCTGATCTGCTCTGATGTGTTTTCGAATTGCCACCGGGACTGCACTAAGGGGTTGGCTGGCGTTCGTATTTGCATATTTGAGAGAGAGGGCGGGACTTACGCCGCCTTCACACTGGAAGTTGAAATCAGCTCCGTAATACGCAATACGCCCCCAGCGGACGTCGTACTACACCGTTGAAAAGCTTCGGAAGTGACTCACAAAAATGGCAGAGAGACTGGAATGACATGAATGTGATGAAAGTGTCTGAATGTCCGATTCTCTCTGACCTCTCTTATGAAGCTATAAATAGAAAGGCTGCTGGGTGGAGATTGCCCAAGACGTTGACATGTCAGGTCGGTATAATGTCCATAGTTCGGTGCCGTATCGGAGCTGATTTCAACTGCCAATGTGAAGGCGGCTTTAGAGCTCTGGTTACAGGAGGAGCTGAATCTGAAGGAGAATCTAAACCTAAAGTACTGTAATGCGCTGTGCAGGTTAATTAAAGATAAATGCCCAAAACTAGTTCATCAGCAGGCCAGAGTTTTATTAATTTCACAACTATAGTTAGTCTTTTGATGGCGATGCAGGTTAACAACGTTAACTACCGCAACCAGCGGCATAGGCGGACGCGTAGGTCTACCTATTCGTCATGATTCATTTTGTACCCACCACTTTTTTGGAAAACCTCGAGCTCAATTATATAAAATAAATAAAGTTCATAACACATATGATTCTTGAGCGACAGATGCCAACAAATCCACAAAAACCTCTCCTATCTCCACAGGACAGCACAGACCCAGCTGTTGTTCTGCTGATCAGACATAGGCTACAACATATAGGGCTTAACGTGAACAAGCTTAACGTGGTTTAATGTACCTCAACATCGATCACCACATTTCTCTCTCATATTGGTCCTCATAACCACTGAAAACTGTCAAAAAAATCGAACCAGAAATGTGGTGATGATTGATCGTTGTTTAGGTCCATTAAACCACATTTTTATTCATTTACATTAATAATGTATGGACAGAGTCTTTCAGAAAAGAAGAGAAACAACATGAATGCGTCTCTGTCCCAGCGCATTTCAGACTAAGGGGACCTTCCCTCCTACTTTACACATTAGACTGTCCTACTCCAAAACACGCTGCTTAGGTTTTTATTATGAAGGATTTTATTGGAGGATGGGAGTTTTAATGTGGCAGACTTCTCTATTGACTTGTCTGTGTGCAGCGAACTCGTGAAAAAAAAAAGATTGCATCAGGTGGCCTTGCTGCTGCAGCAGGCAGACGCCCTGAAACAGGAAACTAAACTAAGAACATCGCGTGTCTCTCTTAAAGTAACAGCACAGTCAGTATTAGAATCTCCTGATCAGATCTGAGTTTAGCTTCAATATTTAGGAGTTAAAACGTTTTTATCATCGAGTTACAGTGAAAGGATAAGCAGCGTTTATCAGTGAGAGAGCTGCTGCTCACTGTCCAACATATAGTTAGGAGCTCAAACTGTGTTTGGTGTTATGGTTATACAACCTGTTCAGGGCCAGACTGTTGCACTGGACAGATATTTAAAAGATTAGTTGACGTTTGACTCACATCAAACTAAATAAAGTACCTTATGTGGACTCTAAACTGAGTAACTGTGACTGTGACATTGGTGCTGTTTGTCAGTTTTTTGTTCCCCCTAAACAAACCACTTACTTTCAATTACTATTCTCAGCAGCTTTGCTTTGGAAAAAGAAGAAGTTAAGGAAAACACACAAGAAAGGAAAGGTGTTTGTGTCACAGGAGTGTTTTAACCCAAACCACCATCAGTTTTATAATCTTAACTAGTCATTTAAGTTGTGTCATTTCTTCTCTTAACTGAAGCGTCCACCTTTAAAGGCCGTGACTTCACTATGCTCTGTACCCGGCTTACAGTCACCTTTTCTTGGCAAAATTAAGCGGCCTTATTTTTTTAGGAAATGATATGTATTGGTGTGCGTACTGAGGGAGTAGCAATAGTCTAGATGTGAGAGGACTGCACATCGTCCTCGGACTGAAGGTCAGACACACAGTCTCCATGCAGCTGTTGTACTCTGATGATTGTGGAATACCTCTACTATACTGTACCACCTCTACTACACTGTACCACCCTCTACTACACTGTACCACCCTCTACTACACTGTACCACCCTCTACTATACTGTACCACCCTCTACTACACTGTACCACCCTCTACTATACTGTACCACCCTCTACTACACTGTACCACCCTCTACTACACTGTACCACCCTCTACTACACTGTACCACCCTCTACTACACTGTACCACCATCTACTACACTGTACCACCCTCTACTACACTGTACCACCCTCTACTACACTGTACCACCCTCTACTACACTGTACCACCATCTACTACACTGTACCACCCTCTACTACACTGTACCACCCTCTACTACACTGTACCACCCTCTACTACACTGTACCACCCTCTACTACACTGTACCACCCTCTACTATACTGTACCACCCTCTACTATACTGTACCACCCTCTACTACACTGTACCACCCTCTACTATACTGTACCACCCTCTACTATACTTTTTTTAAACATGCAGTTGTCCATCCTTTAACTAAAAAACCTGGACTCGACCTTGCAGATCTAGCCAATTTCAGGCCTATATCAAAACTACCTTTCATATCTAAAATACTGGAAAAGCTGGTTTACAGTCAACTAATGGCCTTTTTGGAAGAACACGACATTCTTGAGGTCTTCCAGTCTGGTTTTAAAACCCTGCACAGCCCAGAAACTGCTCTTTTAAGAGTATTTAATGATATATTTTTAGCCACTGACTCTGGTGACTGTGTTGTTTTGGTGCTTCTGGACCTAACTGCTGCATTTGACACGGTGGACCATGAAATCCTGATCTCTCGTTTGGAGCAGTGGGTGGGAATCAAGTGTGTAGCTCTCAGCTGGTTCAGGTCCTATTTGGAAGGTCGCACTTTCTGTGTCAGCTATGGTGAATCGGTGTCCTCCTCTTCTCCTCTCTCGTGTGGGGTCCCACAGGGCTCTGTTTTAGGCCCTCTTCTTTTCTCACTCTATCTGCTCCCGCTTGGTACAATACTTAGGAAGCATGGCATTCTATTCCATTGCTATGGTGACGACAGCCAAATCTATGTGCCACTTAAAAAGAGCAACTCTCTCAGACCACTGCTCGAATGCCTGGATGACATAAAGGCCTGGATGGCTTCTAACTTTTTAAGTTTTAATGAAACTAAAACGGAAGTGATGGTCTTTGGTGTCCACACTGGGACCCCTTCTATCAATTTGGGTCCCTTGGCTCAATATGTCAAGCCAACCGTTACCAATTTAGGAATAAAAATGGACTCAGATATTAAGATGGACAAACAGATTGGGGTTGGTTAAAGCAGGCGCTTTCCAATTACGGCAGTTAGCCAAAATAAAGCCGATTCTTACTAGACAGCACTTTGAGACAGTAATGCACGCTTTGTGACCACTTCCGGTTGGATTACTGCAACTCCCTGTATGTAGGCATCAGTGCCGCTTTAGTTGCTCGTCTTCAGATGGTACAAAACCGGCTGCGGCGTCTCTTAAAGCGGGAACACATAAATATGAGCACATTTCCCCCGTTTTAGCCTCAATCCACTGGCTCCCCGTGTATTTTAGGATCCAATTTAAAATTAATTTACTTGTATTTAAATCCTTAAATGGTCTTGCCCCATCATACCTGTCCGACTTGCTACACCCCTACATTCCGACCAGCTCACTCAGGTCAGCTGATCGCACGCTGGATATGTTCCCAAAACTAAGCGGAAACTTAGAGGGGACCGTGCTTTTGCGGGGCGGCTCCAAAATGTGGAATGAGCTATCTCTGCCTATAAGACAGGCTTCTTCACGTCTACTACTTTTAAATCTCTTCTTAAAACCTATCTTTTTTCCTTGGCCTTCCCCAGCAGAGGCTGACATTTTTCTGTAATTATTTTGACTGTGATACTGTTTTATGTTTAAATGTAGATGTAAATGTTTTATATTATTTTAAATTTTATCTGTACAGCACTTTGTGCAACGTTGGCTGCTTTTAAAGTGCTTTATAAATAAATTAGATTGATTGATTGATACTGTACCACCATCTACTACACTGTACCACCCTCTACTATACTGTACCACCCTCTACTATACTGTACCACCCTCTACTATACTGTACCACCCTCTACTACACTGTACCACCCTCTACTACACTGTACCATCCTCTACTACACTGTACCATCCTCTACTACACTGTACCACCCTCTACTATACTGTACCACCCTCTACTACACTGTACCACCCTCTACTACACTGTACCACCTCTACTACACTGTACCACCCTCTACTATACTGTACCACCCTCTACTACACTGTACCACCCTATACTACACTGTACCACCCTCTACTACACTGTACCACCTCTACTACACTGTACCCCTCTACTACACTGTACCACCCTCTACTACACTGTACCACCTCTACTACACTGTACCACCCTCTACTACACTGTACCACCCTGTACTACACTGTACCACCTCTACTACACTGTACCACCCTCTACTACACTGTACCACCTCTACTACACTGTACCACCCTCTACTACACTGTACCTCCCTCTACTACACTGTACCACCCTCTACTACACTGTACCACCCTCTACTACACTGTACCACCCTCTACTACACTGTACCACCCTCTACTACACTGTACCACCCTCTACTACACTGTACCACCCTCTACTACACTGTACCACCCTCTACTACACTGTACCATCCTCTACTACACTGTACCACCCTCTAGTACACTGTACCATCCTCTAGTACACTGTGTACTGCTGTGGACCACAGGCCTGGTGGGTGTTTCCTGTGTGTTATGGTCACTGTTAAACATCTGGGTGTTTATACTGATTGGGGTCAAAGGTAGCTCTGAGAACTGAATTCTTCTTCTATGGTCTGGAGTATTGCGTCTGTGTCTTTACACAGCCTTACAGACCAACTGCAGCCCACAGCTGCAGTTGGGATATATCTCCATCCACATCGCCCTGACAACGCTGACTGAGAGAAGCATGAAACCAGTGTGAGAGGGTTTCTCTAAATCCTGGAGACATGTTGGACAAAGGGGTCTTCAGCTGAGACCAGAGACCCTCCATCAGATCCAGGTCTTAGTCTCTCAGGATCACATCCTCCCCCCAGTCTCTGATCCTCCTGTGCAGAGCCAATGCTGCTGGTACTGATGGTGTAAATATATTTTAGCCTGAAGAGGTTAAAACTGACAGGTTTTTATCTATATTGTTGTGTACAAACTTTTTAGACTGAGCTTTGTTCATTGAGCATGTTGGAGACAGTACTGCTGTTGTTGTTGTTGTAATGCAGTATATGTTGGAAGGTAAAATTGTTGCTGTTTTTTCAGTTTATCCATTTTGCTACTTCTACGTCTTTTTGAAAATGGCCCACTAACTGTTGTACTGGCAACCCAAAATATTATTTCTGAATACACCAGTGGTGTGTGTGTGTGTGTCTGTCTGTCTGTGTGCGTGTGGATAGAGAGAGAGAGAGAAAGAGCGAGAGAGAGAATATCGCCCCAGTGTTGTGCTGAAGTTCTCCCCCCTTTAGCGTGTAGCTGTCTTCTTTACAGTTACGTTTGACCCACAACAGGTAACTGTCGGAGATACCCTGTATCAGGAGCAGAAATGGAGCCATGAGATCTGACATGTGCTATGGACCGTTTTGTTGGGTCCTGAATAAAGAATAAAGTAAGGTAAAAGTGACAGATTGATGACCTGCAGTCTTCTTTGTCTCCTCACCCTTTTCTCTCTGGCAGGAGATATTTATATTTTGTGGATGCTAGGAGTAGGGAGGGGTTCCAGAGAGGGTGGGTCTGGATTATGAATTTACCTTTAAACAAGTTGAAAAGTGTGGACCAACTATGATCACTGCAGCAGGTCTGATAAGAGAGACTACTGTTGGCTCCACCTCCTCCACCCTGTGAACAGATCTGAAGGTCTCCCCGGTCCACGAGGCCCTCTGCTGGTCTCAGAGGGACTCTACATTACTGTTCACCTTTCAACCAGCTGTCTAGGACCAATCTGTTTAATCAGATGTCTGCCTGTCTGCTGTGAAGAACCATCACTGCTGGACATAGACCCCAGTTTGATTAAGTACAGGGTTCACACGTTTTGAAAGTATAATATGTGATTAATAAATGTATTTCACATCGTCCTAACATTAACGTTTTATTCAGGGCGCGATATTACTAATCCCACTATGAACAACATACATTATACACATACACAGTCATTCATTTTATAGTTAAACCTCTGAGGGTAAACTTTAACACAGATTTTTATTCTTATTGTATAATGTTGACTGACATTTTCAGGAGTACATAGTCATGGAAATTTGCAAAAAAGTCATGGAAAATTATTGGTTAAAATGTGTATGAACCCTGTAAGTAATAGTAACTCAACAACTGTGTAATATCTCAATGGAATATTGTTCTCATGTTCAATTAAATCCTCTTTATCATCACATTAAAGACATATCAGCATGATCACCTTCTTTCATCCAGCTCTGCAGAGACCCCTCTATTAGAGCCCTTTTACCGTCTTTTACAACATGCAGGGCAGCATTAGGATAAGGCCACAAAACTACTTGGTTAGGTTTAGGAAAAGATTTACTTTTACTTCAGTATGTTTGGTTTAAAGTATTGTACTTTGTTACATTTTACAGTTTTTTTCTGATGCCATGGTACTATTCTCACAAGTATGTGGTAATATTTCACTACCTCATGTATAAATAAACCAACAGATAATCAAAAACTTCTTCTTTACTCGGAGTACATCTGACATGTACAAAAACACATGAACAACCAGTTACATAATGAAATACTACAGTCACACACAGAGCATGGGTGGGTGGGTGTGTGTGTGTCTGTGTCTGCAAAGCCAGTCTACTGTCAACATTAAATATCTACCTTAACAGTATGTATTGCATGATTAAAATATGTTGTGTATATTAAATGTCCCCCCCGTCCACATCGCCCCGACAACGCTGACTTTAAGAAGCATGAAACCAGTGTGAGAGGGTTTCTCTAAATCCTGGAGACATGTTGGACAAAGGGGTCTTCAGCTGAGACCAGAGACCCTCCATCAGATTCAGATCTTAGTCTCTCAGGATCACATCCTCCCCCCAGTCTCTGATCCTCCTCTATACACATTTAACATATTAATATATTAATATAACACACAGACACACACACACACACACAGACACACACACACAGTTGGATATTTGGAGCAGCTTTATTTGTGTAAAAACCATAAAAAACGCACAACAATGAATATATAAAAGTAACAACTTAATACAAATGTAGAAAAATAAAGTATTTACCAGAATGAGATAGAAGAGTTTAAAGTGCATTAAGGTTTCTGAATGTTAAAACTGAGTTATCAACTTCCATCATGTCTCTGATCATTATTATTTCATCCATTGATTCAAAGTAAATAATTATCAACTGATTTCAAAGATCATCACTTTGGTATAGTTCACATTTCATAACATTTCCTTTAGCAAACATCATGTAAATCTATTTTCATAGATAATAAATCCAGTTTAAGGTCGTATTTAGAGACAGACTGGTCCTCTATGTCCCCCTGAGATATTCTGAGCTGCATCAGATGATTTTATAATTACAATAACAACAATATTCACAATGTCATCAACTCCTCAGATTAAACCATTCAATGCAAGTGCATATTATATCATTAGCTGGAAATATATTATTCTTAGAAGGCACCTTGAGGCTTTATATGGCCAAGCAGAAAACAATCATTTAAAATTCCCTCCATATAAAATGTATTATTACCAAAACACCCAAACAGAAGACATGTTGAAGAGCTCTCTACACCTGATTAGAAGATATCTGGTGGGTGCTCCGTCTGCTGATATTTACAACTAAAGATACATTATTTCCTGTTAAAAACTTGCTGGGATACAGCTCAGCGTTGAATATGTTATTGTTACATACATAATATTATCACATTTAATCTGTTTAATGGACAAAAATATTTCTGTGTATTACTGTATTACTGCTATTTAAAGCTTCTAGTGCTGATTACACATTTATCCGTTTAATGGAGCAAAATATGTCTGTATTGGATCAGAGTTTAAATTATCTGAACATCTCTGCTGTTGAAGTACATTTTTACTGACTGTAGTTTGTGAGCACTCAGAAGCAACTTGTACTCAGGTAAAATATATTCTAGTTCTCTAAAAGGTAGAGTTAATATGAAGTGAATCTCTCTCAGTCTGACCCTCCTCTGGGACCATCTCAGCATGGAGACCCTACAGGATCTCAGAGCTCCAGATGATACAGATCCCACACTCTACTGGTACACAGACCCTCCACCACGATAAGGTGGAGATTCACAGAGGGGGATATAATTATTGTCTTTAAAAGTAACAGAACTTTTACTTGAAAAAAAAGTATGTTTGTCATAGAGGGAAGAGATTGGTTGAGAAAAAACAAACAGCAGATGTGCACACAGATCTACAGAAAGTAGAAAGTGTTGAATATTTGCAACACATGAGAAAGCAGTCAGGTGGAAAAACCTCTGGGAGATGTCAGACGAGCGTATCGCTCACTGCTTCATCATCATCATCAGCAGCAGCATCATCATCATCATCATCATCATCAGCAGCAGCAGCAGGTGGTCCTGATCTCTTGTTATTACGTCTTCTATATATCAGGACACCAACCACTGCAGAAGCTACAACCAGTCCACCTGCTGCCAGTCCAAGGTGGATGTCTACAGGAGAGGAGTTTCCATCCTCAGGGTCATCATTCATTGAGTTTCCATCCTTGGGGTGTCCGCTGTTTGAATCTGAAGATAATAAAACATATGAGTCAGTAGATGTGTGGATAGAGGAGCAGTCTTCATCCTCTCTGATGTTAGAAACTGCAGCTACAACCTGATACTCAGAAAAACTCACTGAGAGAGACTCACTCACCTGCTGGCTCTGGAACCTGCAGACGGATGGTCCTGATTGGCTCAGAGTCAATGATGCCTCTCTTTCTACGTCTTGAACCAGCTGGTTTAACTCGACACTCGTATGTCCCTCCGTCATTGATGTTGACATTCTTCAGAGTTAAAGACACGTCTCCGTCCTTCAGATCTCTGTCCACCAGCTCCACCCTGTTCTTAAAGGATGGATGCTGGTAGTATGTCTCCAGGTTTCCATCTCTGTATAAGAGGACGGTATCTGGCTCCAGGTCAGCTCTGGTCCACTCTACAACTCTGATGTTGTAATCATTAGCCTGACATGGTAGAATGACATCATCTCCAGGCACTGGTACCACAATCTCGTCTGAAAAACAATAATAAACTATTATTAATAATAAGAAGTCAGAACAACAGACTCCAGGTGTCCTGCTGTAGGAAATGTGTTGCTGCTCTCACAGATATAAAACTGATAGATAGATAGATAGATAGATAGATAGATAGATAGATAGATAGATAGACAGAGACAGATAGACAGATGTGACTGCAGCACCACAGTGGTTTAAAACATCCGTTTCCTATTGTTTAAATCCACCAATCACAACACAGCACGTCACAGACAATTTAATAGCTATACTGGATATTTACTGCAGATACCCATATTTAAATTCTTCTTAGTCTAAAAGAACATATCGTCATTCTTCCTCGGACAAATTACTTCACTTTTGTTATTAAGACTTTCAATTTCAGATATCCCCCCCCCCCCCAAAAAAAAAATCAGATATCCACAAATGATTTGTAGATTTCTGTTCCTCCTTAGAGCTACATTGTGTAAGAATTACTCCCATCTAGCGGTGAAATTGTATATAACAACCAACTTCGAGCCCCGCCCATTCCGAGCGCGTTGTGTCTCCTACGGTGGCCGTGTTTTTCCAAGATTAACATGGCTTCCAGTACGACTTCGTCCATCAGTGTTTCTTCCAGTGATGAGGTTACTTTAGAAAACAATTACAAATTGCATTCAGTTATTTAGTCAGTTAGCATGTTGGTTATGACCTCTATCTATGTAAAATGAACGACAGTTTTATATATCCTTCATAAAACACAGGACTTTCACGCCGGAGACCGGGGATCGCGCCCCGCGTGTGGCAGTACCTTTGTCGGCGTGTCCCGTCTCGTTATTGTGGCATTTCATTTCCCGTGTCCTGCGAGTAGCGGCCCGCGCCGTTGTTTTGGCCGGCGTGTGGCGCCTCATTTCCCCGATCGCGAGTGGCGGCCCGTGCCGTTGTTTTTGGCCGGCGTGTGGCGCCGCATTTCCCCGATATAAATATCCTTTTTCTGGGCGAAGAAGACTCCAGTTCCTGAAATATTGATTTTGAATATGTGTGGTCCTCCATGTTTCCTTCTTCAAACTTTCCACCGGGGCCGGGGAGCTACGATACCCATTAGCAGCACCTGTGAGTTTATCATGCGACAGCGAAAGCGCGCGGAGCACTATGTTCTGTATGTCCCTTATCGGCTAACGTATTTCAAGATGGCGCATGTATATGGAGCGTCTACCCCAGTTCATGGTAGTGCAAATGTAAAAATTAAAGCCAAAACGAATACTTGAAAGCGATAGTAGTGGTGCATATTTATGAAAACGGGCAACACAGATTTTTATAATGAACAAGTATAAACGTTACACACTGGGGCTTTAAAGGAACACGTCACCGTTTGTTGAACTCGTGTTAATCACCGTCTCCTCTAGATGTAGGTAGGTGGACCAACGTATTGTGTCTCAGTGCATGCATTGTCTTAGTCCGGCAGAGCCGCTGCTAGCTTAGCTTAGCATAGTGAATGGAATGTCAATGATCAGGTCATTTGGTTTTTACTTGAGGAAGGTTTATTGAAAGTAGGAAGTACTTTAAGTTCAAGGTGGGGCTTTGACTTCTGCCCAAAAATCATATTTATTTTTATTAATAATATTTTGAACATTAAATGCCTTCAGACAGGCAATGATGTTTTCAGAAGAACAACACTCTGCTACAACTGTTTATTATTATTATTATTATTATTATAAGTCAGACCCTGGATTAAACACAGTCTGCTTTCGTCAGGAAGATCAGATCTTTCTCCATAGCCTACGTAAGAGGTCTGATGGTTATACGCTGGTGTGTGTCGAGTATGCGTGTGTGTGTGTGTGTGTGTGTGTGTGTGTGTGTGTGTGTGTGTGTGTGTGTGTATGTGTAGAGAGAGAGAGTGACGGTGATTACCGCTAACTTCAGAGCGAGTAGACAAGCTAAAATATTTACAAAAAATAATGCCCATAACAGGTTTGAATTAGGGCTGCTCCCTCTTAGTCCATTAGTCTTAGTCACCTTAGATTTCTCTAGTCCATTAGTCATGTTTTATGCTTCACCTAGCGCCATCTCTCTCTCTCTGTGTATAATCTATAAATTTGTTTCAATTCTACTAAAACCAGAGAGGGTCGATCTGGGCTAATCCCAGCCAGCTCCAAGTTTCACCTCCAGTCAATAAAGCAGTCAATGCAATACTTCACATGCAACTGGGCTGATGAATTAGTATCTTACAATCAAGAGAATTTAGAACAGTATTTGCATTCAATTAAGCAGTTATTTATAGCGCTGCTCCCTCTTAGTCGATTAGTCGACTAATCTGTGGTTTTGGTCTTAGTCAACTTAGATCTCTTTAGTCCATTAGTCATGTCTGATGCTGTTTTCATGCTGAATGACTTATTTCCAAGAAACGTACGAGCACATCTCTGGTAAACACAAGAATTAAAGTGGTGCTTTTAGCACGACTCTTTGAGGAGAAACTCAGATTTACAGATCTGTCGATTAAATCAACTAATCGATTAGTCGGTACAATTGAATGAGTGTTAGTCGACTAAGAATTTCTTCAATCGAGCACAGCTGTAGTTTGAATATTAAGGGCTACCTAATATTCGTTCGAATATCAAACATTCGACTTATATTCGAATAACGAAGTTCAGAGTCAAAGCCCTATTTTAAGGTAACTTTTCTTGCAGTACTTTTACAGGAGTAAAATATTCTCTAAATGTTGAGATGATTTGAACTGATTCTCTCTCTGTCTGACTCATCATGGGAGACCCTAGAGGAGCTGCAGCTACAACCTGATACTCAGAAACTCACTGAGACTCACTCACCTGGAACCTGCAGACGGATGGTCCTGATGAGTCTGATTTGGTTAGTAACACCAGATTTAACTCGACACTTGTATGTTCCAGCGTCGTGTCTGCTCACATTCTTCAGAATTAAAGACACGTCTCCGTCCTTCAGATCTCTGTCCACCAGCTCCACCCTGTCCTTAAAGGATGGATGCTGGTCGTCTGGAGTCAAGTGTCCACCTCTGTAATAGAGGACGGTATCTGGCTTCAGGTCAGGTCTGGTCCACTCCACAACTCTGATGGAGGAACCAGCAGCCTGACATGGCAGAATGACATCATCTCCAGGGTTCACTGGTACCACAAGCTCTCCTGAAAAACAATAATAAACAATAGTAATCAATAAAAGTCTGGGTGGTGGTTCTTTATTTCTAAAGACCTCCATCAGGTGTAACACATGTTAATTATCAGAGATATCACAGGACTTTATTACCACGAGGTCAACACATGAAGAAGCTCCTCACTGAGATACGTGTTGACATGAATCATCAATAGTTCAGCTCTAATCCTTCAGAAAATGTTGTTTAATATTAGATCTGATCTCTTTCATAGTCAGGGTCTCTCAGCCCTAAAGACCATTTCATGTTTCTGAGTTAAATCTACTCCGTGGCTACATACGGAGGTACGTGGAGATACTGAGACTACGCTGCAGCCTGATGTCACCTCTAACTGAGAGGAAAAGTCTAAGGAAGAAAATGTTTAAGGTAGAGTGGTTAACCTGTGTTATATACTTTAATTATTTATGAAGCTGTAATAAATATGAAATGTTTTGATATTAATTAAATTATCAGAAAAATAACGAGTCCTTGATTTTGTCTTGCAATATATCAATGTTACGCTGGTTAGCACTTACATCACACAGTACTGCAGACTTGTGGACAAAGTAAACCAATACAATTCAAATGTTTAAATTAATTAACATGTATTCCAAATATGGATAATCACACTATTGTAGCCATATTGCTGCAGTAGGCTGGCTAAGGTAAGCAGTGATAGTATGAGCTGTGTTACGGTTACACGGGTCCAAGATGGCGCCCGCATGTAAACATGAACGCTGCTGTCTTTATAAACTCTCTTTAATAAACTGACTGTACACTTACACAGTTCTCAATGCTTCTGTTTACATGTAGGGACCCTCGTGATGCTACCGTGGAGGTGTGGTGCTGTTTTATACCTTGTTAGTGGTGTACAAGCTCATGCTAATGCTCGGTGGGAAACGTTAGCGTTTTAAGGTTAGGCCTAGCTACAACATTCATCCGAACCGAGCCAGAACTAACTCCAGCACCGGGTGATAACGGTGATACCGGCAGTAACGTCGGGGGAACAGACCGCATCACCCCGGGACTCCGAGTCTGGCTGGCTGCGGTGATGTTATGATATCCGCCCCCTTTAACGTTTAGCTGCTGGCTAACTGCTCAACTAGCTAACGTTAGCTGCTACAAATCACATCAATAAAACGTGTATGTGGGTAAGCTGCAGCTATTTTACCAGAACGACATGAATAAACATTACTAACGTTGTCCATCAATCTGTTCACAATACAATCTGATATTTACCAGAAGCTGCTTCAGACAGAAGGAACAACAGCAGCAGAAATGGAGCCATGAGAGCTGAGAGAGAGGCGATCTGCTGCAGTCTCTGTATCCCGACACGGTTCTCTCTGACAGTATAATATACTAATATATATGTTTAGAGTATTTCCTCGACGCTACGACTATAGGGAGCAGAGGTGGCTCTGATCGGCTGTGATGGTTCTTTAATTACCACCGACAGTTCACCAGGAAGGGGCTGGCTGTATATGGACGGAGAAGGACTTTTACAGCGCTGCACTAGACCGGCTGCACAAGGGAGGGGTAGGTTCTTCTTCTTTAATGGCGGATTGCAAATAACGTTCAGGTGCATACCGCCACCTACTGTGCGGGAGTGTACTTGGTAGGTTACTCTTCTTCTTTGGGGTTTTACGGCAGCCGGCATCCAAAAAGTTGCATTGCTGCCATCTAAGGAACTAGCACCTATATGTCAATGAGTGCACTATATCCTGTTATACAACCCAGTGGGAGGGGTTGGCTGGCAGTCTGGGTGGATTTGCACCAGAGGGGCGGGACTACAGCTCTGGTTACAGGCGGAAAACTGAATCTGAAGGAGAATCTAAAGCAGGCTACTGTGATGCGCTGTGCGGGTTAATTTAAAGATGAATGCCCAAAACTATTTTATCAGCAGGCCAGAGTTTTATTAATTTCACAACTATAGTTAGTCTTTGATGGTGATACAGGTTAGCAACGTTAACTACCGCAAAACAGCGGCATAGGCGGATGCGTACCTATATATATATATATATTCGTCATGACTCATTTTGTACACACCACTTTTTTTTTTGAAAACCTCGAGCTCCATTAGTTAAAATAAATAAAGTTCATAACACATAATTCTTGAGCGACAGATGCCAACAAATCGACAAAAACCTCCCTAACCTCCCTCTATCGCAGCACAGACCCAGCTGTTGTTCTGCTGATCGCTCCTCCTCTTACAACACTGTCTGACATTCTGTGCGATGTAGGCTACCTCAACAACGATCACCAAATCTCTCATGGCCATATCTAGTCATGAACACTTAAGCCTGTCAAAAAAACTAAACCGAAATCCAACGATTATCAGTTATCTCACATTAACGTTTATTCCTCGTTGGCGCCTATGGCGATGAAAAAGGTTAACGTGGTTTAATGTAGGCTACCTAAACAATGATTACCAAATTTCTCGCTCATATTGGTCCTCATAACCACTGAAAACTGTCAGAAAATCGAACCAGAAATGTGGTGATGATTGATCGTTGTTTTGGTAGGCTACATTAAACCACGTTTTTATTCATTTACATTAGTAATCTATGGACAGAGTCTTTCAGAACCTGAGCTGAGCGAAAGAGAAAGAACATGGATGCGTGTCTGTCCCCAGTAGGCTACATTTCAGACTAAACTGACGCCCATGGTTATAGGCCTTAACACTGTGCTCCAACTCCCCCTTAATACAACATAATAATAACAAATTTAAGGATACAACCAGTACCATGAAACACACAATAAACTAAGAGACTAAGACGTGAATAATTGACTATAATAAGAGATATTCTGACTTTCACACTATAAACACAGAACAAACACACTTCCTATTCAAACAGTGTTCACAGTTCACACAAGACACCAGTTTAACTAACATTATATTATACACATAACACACCAGTTTAACTAACATTATACACACAACACACCAGTTTAACTAACAGTATACACATAACACACCAGTTTAACTAACATTATATTATACACAGAACAGGAACACAAATACCAGTAATGAAGCCTCACCCTGCCGGGGTAATCACCATCCACCAAACCGTAGTTTACTGGTCTAATATGGCGGTGACTCAGACACATCAGACTCGTTGGAGAAGAACTCCAAGTAGACGAGGCGGCAGTAGCAGCCGTAGAGGCGAGGGGGGCGGAGACAGTAGCAACCAGCAGAGAACAGCTATAGGCGGGGGGGGCGGAGATAAAATCCGCTCTCAAGTCACCAGCCGTTTCCAGCAGCCTTCAGGCTGAACAGGAAGTGACAGAAACACTGTGGTCTGATTCCGATTTAATAAAATGTTATCAAACCCATATATATATATACATGCGATCTGTTGCTGATTTTAATCACCAACAGACTGTAGATGATCTGTAATCTGATCAGATTTAGTCTCTCTGACTTCTAAACACAACTATCAGCCTCACAACATGTGTTCTGTACAGAATAAGACTTTAAATCAGACAAATAACAGTTAAAATCCCTCCGATTCAAAATCAATAAAAAGTTGATATAAAACGTCATCATGTTGAGTCGATTCTGAACCAATCAGCTGTTAGATCAGCTGAGAGGCCCTATGTCCGCCTGGGTTTTTATTTTTATTCTCAATTAATTTATTGAAAGCATTTGAAGTTACAAACAACACATACAAGTACACATACACACAACTACAACATAAATACATAAAGAAATCATATCCCAGGCAGGGAGTCTGTAAAGTCCAGCACGGCCAATCAACAACAGTCCAGTTCATACAGCACCACTTAGAATTAGAAGAGTTCATATCATTCAGTCACGTGGTGTCACACATTCAGACATCAGATACACAGATTCCTCTCATCTTTCTAACTGGAGGTATTTAAATGACATGTATACTACTAGTATTACACACAGAAATGCAGATCATTTAAATGTTGAAACTGCAATAGTCACACCCTCCCTTCTGCTCGTTCCCTTTTTCTGTCTCTCTCAGTCCTATACCTTTCCTTCCTTCTCTCTCTCTCTGTCTCCATCCCCCTTCTTCTGGTTCCCTCCCCTTCTTCAGCTTTTTTTTTTTTTTTTTTTTTTTTTTTTTTTTTTTTTTTTTTCTCTCTCTCTCTCTCTCTCTCTGTCCATCCCCCTTCTTCTGGTTCCCTCCCCTTTTTGAACCAAAAATTGTCCATGCAGTTGGTGAAACATAAGATCACCCTTTAACTGAAAAAGTTGAATACAACACTTGTTTATCACAAAACCAATACTGTATAATACATTTAAATATCTTACATAATATGTTTACATGAAATCCTAACATTGAACTATTCCATGTAAAACCGTTATTAAACATTATTCACACTTTCATAAATCCAGTCTCATTATCAAAAGAAACTGAAATGTATTGTAAATATAAATCCATCAATGTATCTGTTTTAAACACATTTACATTTTCTCCTAACAAGACGACATCATTCTATAAGACTAATTAAAATCATAAATAAAGAAAATAAAATAAAGTCTACATGAATCCTTTCATAATGAAGTCTGATATTTACCAGAAGCTGCTGCAGACAGAAGGAACAACAGGAGCATTAATAGAGCCATGAGAGCTGAGAGAGAGTAACCTGTCATCTTTCTCTCCTTCCCTGTTCTCTCCATCTCTGATCTGTTTCACCACGCTGGACTGTAGTTACAACCTTTCCTCTGTGACCTGGTGTATGTGTGAGTGGCTGGAACTGCTTCAACAAAACAGCACTGTGCAATATAATTATACACTGTACTATACCCGGTCCACGCTGCCCTCTGCTGGACTCAGAGTGTTCCTGCTAACTGTTTACCTCCATGTTGTTTCTGTCTACACTGAGCATGTGCAGCTGACAGTTAAACAACAATAAAACATATATACAGTATATTAACACATAAACATACAAACTTTACTGCTACATTTTGCACTTTACACAGAGACCTGTCCTCTAATAACTGAACATATAACAAACACTCAAACTCAACAATAAAACTGATGATAACAGCATGGAAATTCCATCAGGAGCATTTCTGTTTTACATCATCCCTTCCTGTGTCTTTCATTCTGAGTCACAACTCGCTTCTGGTGTGCATTGACTGGAGGTGTGTCTGCTGTACAGAGAGAGACAGAGAGACAGAGAGAGAGAGAGTGTGTGTGTCTGTGTGTGTGTGTGTGTGTGTGTGTATGTGTAAGTATGTGTGTGTGTGTGTGTGTGTGTGTGTGTGTGTGTGTGTGTGTGTGTGTGTGTGTGTGTGTGTGTGTGTGTGTCAGGGCGTATAGTCAGCAACGGGCCAGGGCGGCACTGGCCTGGCCCAGCCAAGTTTGATCAAAATACGTTTTGTTATGAAAAATATTCAAATGTATGTTAAAAAAAAAAGAAGTAGTAACAGAACTAGTTGTGTGTGTTTAATGTGTGAATCTGTCTGACAAACACAGAGGTCACATGACTTCTTTAAAC